>NW_019174075.1:0-64263 GCF_001642475.1 Fonsecaea monophora
TACCGTTAATCTAGCTTCGAGATAGCTTAAAAGCTTTATTATAGACGTCGCATACCGAACTAGAAACTAGAATTAAAACTAAGTATTAGATTAGATTATAATAAAAGAGTAGTAGCGTACGTTTAATCAGGGACTATAGTATATCGCGTAAAAGATTTTACGCTAGGAATTATTAGAGGTAGGGAAGCTTAAGGAAATATTAGGTAGAATCGACGACGATGGCGAGAGAGAATGATAACCGACTAACCTTATTATTCCCGAGGAGAATATTCGAATAGTAGCGCCGTATATAGTGAATCTCCTTTATGAAGTCTATTAACTTAAAGAACGAATGTAATAAAGAACTAAGGTTCTAAGTACGAGAATTTCCTATATTATTACGAATCTTTATTAACTTTAATAACTACGAAAGTACGAATCTTTCTACGTAAGCCTCGGCTATTTCCTCCGAGCGTATAGGTTATTACGTAAGGGAATTAAGGTCTTAAATAGATATAGTATCGTATACTCCTATAAGCGGTTATTAAAGAAGTAAGCGAGGTAAATAGAAAGGACTTAGTTAGAGGTTCGTACGCTAGAAGATAATCTACTCCTTAATATTACTATTAATAACTATAATATAGTAGATAGTATAAACGACGAGCGTATAGGAGATTATAGATCTTATACGTTAGCTATAATAGGATTAATTAATCGCGGTATTAAGATACTAGTAGGTAGTCTACGATAAGATATACTAAATCTCTTATATCGAATTAAAGTGCCTAATATATATCGAGCGGGTATTAACTACGATCGTATACTAAAGGTAGGAAATATACGGATATAATTTAATAGATTAGAAGTCCCTAGATCTATTAAATATCTAATCTTATTAGCGCGAGAGACGCTAATCTATATTATAGCTTTAGCGATTCTACATTTTTAGTACTATTCGCGATGCGCTCTAGATAATGGCGATAAATATACTTAATAGATAAGAAATAGTCTTAGATAGGGTTAAGTTAGGCTATACTCGCTTAGTTATTACGAAGGTTAAGGCGTTATATTAATATAATAATAGTCGAGCTAGCCGTTAATTATTACCCCTCGAGCTAATGATAATCGACGAATCTACTACGGAAGGGATACTCTAGATTCTAAACGAGATTATAATTACCTAATTAAGTTACGACGAAGATAGCGAAATATTTAAGACCCGACTTTACCTTATTTATAGTAATTAAAAGACGGTAGATTAACTACGAAGTTATCGATAATCTCGCGTAGATAACTCTCGCCTATACGACTTTATAAAGTAGTTTCTTCCCTACTTAAGATAGTAATATACTAAATTTAACTATCTATAGTTAGTCTACTAGGCTTATTAGCCGTCTACTCCATCCTAAGATAACTCTACTCTATAAGTAAATACCGCCTTCTAGGGAAGGAAGTATCTATCTAATCTAAGATTATTCCGCGCGCTAGAAGAGCTAGAGATATATAGCTTTCGTACTAGAATCGTAGTAATATTCATACGAAATGTACTTAAGTACGATTAACGACTACGTCGGGGAGATATAATAAAGGATATTATCTATAAGCTTAAGGAGATGTCTATCGCGACTTTCGAGGACTAAATTAATTAGATATACGATAATCTCTATTCGGATACTTATAACCCTTTATTCGGATAGGAACCGGATTAAGAACTCTAGAACTATATACTCTTTTTACGTAATATATTCCTATATCTCTTACTAAGAGATGGAATTAAATATAGTAACATCGGCTACCTCCGGATCAGCATTATAATTATAAGTCTTTATTATTAAGGTTCTAAGAGTCCTAGGTATACTAAAGAATTTCTCTACCTATTTACGATGATATATAAAGAAGGAGCCGTATACCCCGACCTATAATATACTATATTAGCGAATAACCTTATAAACTATCGAGAAAAGAGCGACTTACATTTCGAGAAGGATCGAGAGCTAGAATTCCTTAATAAGTTTATTAAACGAAGTAGAGCTCGTCATTATTTATTAAGTAAGCTAGCTAAGGAGGTACTTAAGAAGGCCGTACTTATTCAGCCTTAGTCTTAATTAATTACCGATCGATTTAGTACTTAAGTTACTTTTAAAGATAGGACACTATATATAGAAAAGTTAGCGTCCGAGGAGATCTAGGCGTTAGTAGGGCGACTACTATAGTTATCTATCTTACCGAAGAAACATCGTTAGAGTATATTCGTAGTACGGAGCTTCTACGAGATAGATATAGAGAATATTAATGCGAAGGTGACTCGTTTTAATAATAAGTTAAGGAACGTAGAGGTTATAGCATCTTCTAGTCTAGTATCTAAAACCTCTTTAGTCGGCGAGTATAATAAGAGTAGTAATGATAAAGCTAAGGTAGACGAGGTTACGGAAATAGGTTAATAGACTAGAGGTATCTTAAGCGATAGCGAAGCCTTAAATAGCGATTTTAGTTAACCGGTAGGGGTTTAACCTACTATTTAATAGATCCATTATTTTATAAGATCTATAAAATAGTGTCTTCGTAGTTCCTATACTTTACCGTACTATATTTTCGCGAAAATTTCCGGCTAGTACTGTAGATTACATCGATTTATAAGGGTAGTATTTTAAGATTACGCCGTGAACGCGATGGCTTATATAAGTGTACGTATTAGAGCTCAGACTCGTTTGATAAAATGACCCTCTAGGGCATTTAATTAGTCCGCGCTTCAGCGCTAAGAGGACTAATCAGCGCTTGCGCTTGGCAACACCGAGTCTGAGAATCTGAGACAAGAAGAAACAGAGAAACACGAGCACACATCAAGATGCGAACCATTACTTAGCAATTCAAGCAGGAAACAGTTGGTGTGCAGAAAGTTTACTTTTTATATCATCTAGAATATCCGCGAATCTCCGTCATTACGGCCCAACAATGTCCTGCAAATCATCGACCCTCCGCGCCTCGATCCATGCAATGGCTTCCTCCCGATTCCGACAAACGTGAGGCTGGCCCCGTTCCTTGTCGTCTGGGGTTGACATGGACCCTTCCAAAGTCATGTCGAGGTTGCACAGAATGCTATTGCGAAGGTACTCGAAGCAGTGGGCAGCGTGGTACGGGTTGTCGTTGTCCGTGCGTCCGTTGACAATGAGTTGGTGGTAGCTGTCCATGGTGTAGTATAGCTGCTTCTGAGTTAGCCTTCATGCGCTTTCAAGAAGGGGGCGTGTCAAAGACTACTAACGCAGTGGAGGGCGTGTGTCCATGACGCCTCGAATAGTGGTCCCGACCGGATGGGATCGTCGGTAATGGGGTCTCCGAGGAGTGGGTGGTCGCGGTAGTCTGGGATGGCTACGCTGCCACTGCCCACTGTCGTTGTCACTCAAGTCAGCAAAACCTCGCAAGAGCGAATTTGTTTCCAGGGTGGCTTACATGGCATGAGTAAGTCCCAATTCCTCCGCACTTCCAATCGATTGTCGTTCGATGTCATGTTGGGTATGAATTTGTCTGGGTCAGGCTTGAGGAATGTATAGGAGTGTGATGCTGAATGCAACGAATTAGAGGCCAATCCAAATGGGCTTTCAAAATCAAGATAACAGTGGACAAGACACAAGAGACGAAGTACTCACTTGTTTTATAGAGGCCGTTGATGTCGCCTCCTGTCTCGACTGTTTTGCCTTTTAATTCTGGATCCATCTCCCCTCCCGTCCCTGTCCGGCCCTGGCGCCACAAAAGAACCAAAATGATTGTCTGCAGCAGGATGACCATACCCCAGCGAAACCAAGTCAGGACAACGACGAGGGACTGGTGTCTTCTTGTTTGTGTATTGGGTGCGTTGTACGACCATGTTGACATGTCTGAAGGGCTACGTGCTCGCAGACGGCCCATCTTCCCAAATATTCCCGCATGGGGAGCGACTCTTGTCACGTCGGATTCGTTGTCGTCGAGAGGGATATCCTCCTCGACATCTCGCATTCTGTATTGGGACAGCATGGGTTGTGTGCTTTCGTCCGCTCTGAGAGACATCTTGTCGAGCATGGGCAGTTGTACAGGATAGCAAAAGAGAAGTCAGAGAGTGATTGGAAGATACTGTCAGGGCAGAAGCAGAATTACAGCCGTTGTCAATGAGATGCAGAATATGCTAGAGTTGAGAGTTGCAGACGTCAAAAGGGGGTTGATGTGCTCTCAATGGATGAGAAGCTCATCATTTCTAGCGCCAGGATCAAACTCTGACCAAGGAGGGCTTACCATGAAACTATACAGCATGTTTGAGCTTCGTCGATGTGCTCGTAGTCGATGAAATGCTACGTGATCAACGTCCCCTGGAGAAGGGGCCGTCGCAGTCTTGGTGTACGAGGCGGCCGCTACATTGAATGCCGTGTGATCCGTTGGAAAACAACATTTCTCAATACTTACTCGTGTGAACCTCGTCTACGAGTATTGGTGTTGGTCATGTGGAGTGCATCCTGTCTCCGAGGTATAGTCGAGACGATCAAAGTGTTTTGGAAACATCGCGCGAGGGAAAGAATTAGCGGACACGCGTTGCGATTGCGTGCGTGGCTGGGTTTCCCCACAACATCTGGGGGGACAATGCAGGGGTTTGAATGCAAGGGGGCCCGATGAGGCTGGTTCGAGCACTTCAGAGCCTCATGGCCGTTAGATCAAGACCCAGATGGCCAATGTTGAAACTCGGTTCCACTTTCCCATGGCACCTACGACTCACAATGGGGAAAAACCCACTGTTGGCTCCCCCCATCGGCTTTGAAACAAAAGCTTGGACCGTGATACAGAATCGAGAACGTCGTAGTCAAGCTTTTCTCCACCCGCGAGTCAAGCACTGGACAAGGTCGCTTCGAGGCTTCAGACACTGGGCGCTGGGCGGTAAAACTGACAGGGGAAAAATGGCGCAGTCAACTCTAATCAGCGAAGGTCTCGTTAGACACATCTGCTGGGCTGGTCAAGTGGAAGCTAGAAGTTATTCCTGCGAATGACCCCTGTAAACTAGGAGAACTTCGAGAACCAAGGACAGAGAGGTAATCAATCGTAAACGCTCATTGCTCATTTTTGCTATAATTCTAGTTTATTTTGGTGGCCCTCACGCAAGAACCTCCATATTGCCGACTGAATGGTCGACCGCCCACTGGCGGACCTTGTCAAAATTCCGGCAGACGTGCTTCGAGTTGAGCTCTGGCCAGGCCAACGGATCGCCTTCAATCATGTAGAACGTAAAGAGCCCTATATCTGCGTTGCATTGTATGTTTAATCTGAGGACCTCGATGCAATGATCTGGTGTTGTCCCAAAGAAGTCAGCACAAATGCATGTTCGCAATCAAGGTGTGAAAATCGGCATACCGGTATGTCTTTGCAACTCCTCAGGCCCCTTTCCAAATTCTCCACCCAGCGGCTCGTAATACTCCTTGTATGTCACTCGACGGAGCAGGTTGATGCAGTGGAGCTGATGAAATACTTCCATGCCAACTCGATAACCTTCCTCGCCCGTCTCTGGGTGGTTAACTTGCAGTGACCATTCAGGCATCCCGAGGTGCTTGATATCGGACTTTGAGATCCATTGGTCTCCAACTGTTGAGAGAGAATCGTGTCAGATGTCAACGAAGACGATAAAGGTGAGGGAATCCAAGTTCTCTCACCATCGTAGGATATCTCCCGCCAGGCTTCATCCACCTCAGGCCCGGCGCCGACGAATCTATTTCCACTTGTCGTGACATTATACTTGATCGGCTTGAACTCAACCGCTGTATCCGCAGGGGCTGTCGGTGTGCTCTGTCAGCATATTTGAAGCATTGATTGGGCAGTATAGGGAATCCACTTGACCGGGAACGTACACCAAGCAGAAAACTCTCGCACATGTTTTAATGTTGATGATCGAATTGTGATGGAAAGGGCGAATAAAGTGCAAGACGTGAGAAGAAGGATCGCATGGACCATCCATAGCCAATTCGAGGCGACGAACTGGCGTGCTTTGCTCAATCTCTGGACACGGCAAACACCCGATCCTGAAGATAATGGAATTTGTAAATCCTCCAAGTCACCCAGCGTCGAGCAGGAATCAAAAGACTCGCCGCGGGCCTTTTCCATGACCGGAGTCAATGCCTGGTATTTGCAATCCATTGTCAAAGTTCCAGGTCAGAGGTTCAGTAAGTGTACATCAAAAGTATGAAAAGGTGATAAAATGCTGTCGAGAATAAGTCCGGAAAGAAGAGTTGAAGCTTTGGGAGAGTCATTCAAAATCATTCGCTTTGAAGGTCCCTCCATAACGAGACGCATGAGATGGGACCAAAAAAAGCCACCGCGTAAAGTTGCCATGAACTTGAGCCTTCTCCATTCATTAGTGTAACACATTGCAGGTTTCAATGCCTCCCAATAAGAGTTGAAAGATCTGTTACAACATGCCGCCTCAGACTGGCGTAGCGCCGGGGCAGGAAGTGGTCAAACGACGCCCACGTTGTGGAGCTGTTGGTGATACTAATACTCCACAGTCGGTAACGAGCCACGCTAACCAAATGAGGAAATATCGGATCGCCAATACTTCTCGAGACTCTCGAGACAACTCTTGAAAGATCATCCCCTCGCTGGAGTTCTCCAAATCAATGCTAAACCAGAGTTAGTGATACCGCAATGTGGGTGACGTGGAGAACAAACTCATAATCGCCAAGTATCAAAGACGAATAGGTGCGTCGCGTGGGTTCTAGTCCCGCAAGGACGTTCTCTCAGAGGGACCCTGATGACTCGCCCCTTCTCCATTGACTGACATGTCGACAGAGCCAGGGGTAATTGGGAGCACTTGCCTTTTGGGGTTGAGGGCGCTTAAGTTGGTCAGTTTTGTTGGTACTCGTAGACTGATGGCGATCAACACCGGTCCAGGCGATGGACATGCACTACTTGTCGCACGACCATTGGAGATCTCGACCCCGTGAGGCATTTCCTGCTTCCGTGATGCGACCTTTCTTGAACGACTCCTGTGTAGTAGTCAGATCTGTCTCAGACGGACTGGGGCAGTACTCACACCAAAATCCATCAGTGCTGCCAGCCTCAAAACCATCGATATCTGATATAAATACGCATCGCTCCCTCAGTAAGGTTCATTCCGTATCATCATTCCACATCATCATTCCACTTTGAATTCAGTACAGGTCTGTGACCATTATTCGTTCACTTCTTCAGGTGCTTTTTCTCTCAAGACTGCCGGTCAGTTTACTTCAACACTTCAACACATTCCCAAAAGTCAAGATGCATACAGTTTCATTCAACCAGGCTTTGGTCTTCGGCCTCTTGGCTTCGGCACATCTCACTGCCGGATTTACAGTCAACTTTGGTGACCACGATGTTGAGCGACGACATGTGGTGAGTCAATCTGAGGGGAGTTGTTGCAGCGTGCTGTACTGACTGCAGAAAGGGTTCACTGGCCTCTATGGCGTCGAAAGTCGTCAGAGCAGTGATTCCAGATATTGAGCGTCGCCATCATACGGAGGCCCAGATCGCTGCAAAGGAAGCAGCCAAGGCCAAAGGTCATCGTGCTCGTAGCCCTCAGGCTCCCGATGAGTTTGGACCGTGGGACAGCACTGAAGATGAATTTGGTTCGTGGGTTGATAAACGATCCCCACACCACACCGAAGCACAGATTGCGGCCAAAGAAGCAGCTGCTAAAAAGCATCAATCGCGATCTCCTCACCATACCGAGGCTCAAATCGCCGCCAAAGAGGCAGCGAAAGCCAAGGGCAACAAACCTCGAAGTGCCCAGGCCCCTGATGAATTCGGACCTTGGGATAGCACCGAAGATGAGTTTGGTTCTTGGGTTGACAAGCGATCACCGCATCATACGGAGGCTCAAATTGCGGCTAAAGAAGCAGCAAAGGCCAAGGGTAACCGACCCCGAGAAGCCCAAGCCCCTGATGAGTTTGGGCCTTGGGACAGTACCGAAGACGAGTTCGGTTCTTGGGTCGATAGGCGCTCACCACATCATACGGAGGCTCAGATTGCCGCGAAAGAGGCAGCGGCCAAAAAGCACCAATCGCGAGATCCACACCACACTGAGGCGCAAATCGCGGCTAAGGAAGCAGCGGCAAAGAAGCATCAGTCGCGGGAGCCGCATCACACGGAAGCACAGATTGCGGCGAAAGAAGCGGCAGCGGCAAAGAAGCATCAGGCCCGTGAACCTCACCATACGGAGGCTCAGATCGCGGCCAAGGAGAAAGCGGCAGCGAAAAAGGGGCAGAACTGACGGGGATATCCCGCGTCGGTCTCGATGGGGTCTGACAAGCCATATGTATGCAACAGCAAAGGAAGAGTCAGAAAGGGAGACCGACCCGAGTCAGTATATATGGATATTCATATATGTTAGAGAAGGAGAAAAGAGAGAAATATTGAATGCTGAATACTCAGTACAGAGCTGACTCGCTGATCAATGGCCATGTCGCCAATTTAAGATTCTTGGCAATCACTCGATGCTCGTCACTCCCATTGAAGGGTTTCTATTAAAACGGCAGAACTAAATTTCCCAAAACGCGCAGGGCATTTTACTTTGACTTTCCACTCCATCGCGACCACGCGACTATCAGTAAACCTTCAATATTGACAAACAAATCGCTTTGATGGTCGAACCAGACCTTGCGAGTCACGACTCTATACTTATATATGGTCTAGATACAGGGAATTCCCGAGAAATCCTTCCACGCTATTCTATTGAGCAGCCACCACGTTTCTCTCGACTCACCTGTCTCTCTCTGCCTGTGAAAAAGCGAGTCAAAGATCTGTTCTTGTTCTTGGGAAAGAACTGGACAATCTACGAAAATTCATTCTCTGGGGAGCCTCGGATAGAAAGACTATCGACGAACTATGGACAGGTTACTCCCAAAACGCAAAGGGAAACATCGACCATTCCAAACTATCCACCTCTAGACTGCCTAGACAACCACTACAGCCTCATGGTTCAGAAGAAGCTTTGCTGAGGCACTGTCGATCTATCCTGACCCGGCGACAGCTGCCTTCCCCTCACGATCTCCATCAACGTCTGGGAAATTTGCGTGTTTTGTATACATTTCCCATCAGTGTTAAACAGAAGAAAGCTCAGATATGCTCATGGCGCCGCGAACACCTACAGTGTAATCTCCTGCCTTGCTGGTGCTGGCAGTGGCCTTCGTATATATGACTAGCTAATGCTCCCGGTCTTGGTCTCCTGGGCACTACGAGGTATACATTCTGTCTCCAGTCAACACATCCTCGTCCATTTCACCCACCTCTTCTACATCCATTTGCTTTCTCTTGTCCGTCTTTTCTCAAGGGCTATTGGGCTCAGACTTTCTCCCATTCTAAGACCAACATGGTATCAACGAAAGTACTACTCGCGAATGGCTTAATCGCCCTGTCGCCGACTTTCGTCTTGGCACAGTCGGCATGTCCACGAGGACAGTGGGCGTATGCTGCCTCTGTCTTTGCCGATTATTCACCCGCGCTCTCGTATTGTTCTTCAAATTACCCGGTCTCGCCAGAGACGTATACAGCCACATTTGAGAGCCCGGTCACGGCCACTGTCGAAACTTCCACGGCAACTTCTACTGTCGCCACTGTCACGTCGACGCAAGTGATCTAGCAAGCCACCTTGAAGACCAAGACTAACAGTTCGTCTAGGATCACCGCTGACACAACTACAATCACAGTGACGGTGTTGACAGTGACGGATACCATCACTGCTACAGATACCTTTACGACCACAACGACAGAGACGGGCAGTGTGACGTCCACTACAACGGTTCGTCACACCAGGCGGAAGCGCGCACTGCACGCCGATCGCGCCTGGGACACCTGGTCAGCAGCAGCAGCCACCACACCAAGTATAGAACCAAGTAATGTCCAGACAACAACTACCACACCAACTATAGAACCCAGTGACGTCCAAACAACAACTAGCTCTTCGACAGGCTCGCCTGACCCCACAGCTTCTGCTTGGAGCGCTTTGCTATCGCAAGCCAGCTCTATAATCGAGGCCGTCTGCGCTTGCATCGAAACCCCATCGACCACGACGACCACAGTCACAACAGGCGCTACGACGAGTGTGACCGCTGTGACGACAGTTAGCGTGACCGAAACCGAGACCACGTATGCTTTCTCAACCACGTTTATTGACTTTCCTCTGACTTTTGGCAGTACTACGACTCCAGCTGTGATCAGCCAAGCGACAGCCACCACGACTAGTACCTCGACAAGCACATCTACAGTGACGGACACGACCACCACTACAACTACAGTGCTTTCAACGGAGACTGCTGGTAAGTAACCATACACTACATCACGCTCCAGTTCTTGTTCCGGACGGAGACCTGTAAACTGACGATTCTAAATACAGCTCCCTTGCCCGCCTGCAACAGTCCAGACGGGAACGCCCCAGGAGTGGGTGGCTGTACCGGGTCCTGCTTCTGCGACAGCGATGCGGATGGCGTCAACGCTTACTGCACTCTGAATTTCTTTTGCGAGTCCTCGTGTACTACAGATGCCGACTGCGCTCTCGACAGTTTCTGTAGCGCAAGGGCTGATGCCATTGCGAACTGTGGAGGGCCAATCTGTGAAAGTACTTCAGGATGTGGCTCGACCCTCACCAAGAGAAGCCTCTTCGGACTTGGTGGAGAAGACAGAGCTGGGCGCATCATGGCGCGTGTGACAGAGGCACGGAGTAAGTGGCATGAGGCTCGGGGCTCGAGAACATGTAGCCGTCCTTCTTGCGATGGCGCCGCCTAAAGTACGGGTCAAATATCAAGAAATCTAATATTCTGATTTCTTGCCCGGACGTGGTTTATACATCGTCGAGGAGAGGAGGGAAGCGCAGGTACACGATTTTGCCAAGGGTTAATGTTTTATAACGAACTATTACTATAGCAATATAATCTGAAGCACTCTGAGCTGGGAGAAAGAGCGGGGTTCCAATCTCTTCCAGTCAATGGCAGTGTGTCGGAACATATATAGTCACGATCCTCAGATCGCACAAGTATTACGAGGTTCAAGGCTGAGCCGAAGTTGAACCGACATTCTAAGGAGACCAGGGAGAGACGGTTCGCTCTCCGTCACGGCAATAGAGAACTACAATAAAACACCCACAAGAAAAACACTACTCCACGGCACAGGTAGCATGACTACACCGTTGAAGCAACATGTCAGAGCCACAAATGTCTATAGCAAAGAAGTACAAGGTCGCGGAACCGGCATTTTTGCGGCACATGATATCGCACCGAAATCCGAGGTCATGTTCGTCGCTCGGCCGTTGATGGTGGCGCTGGAGACTCGACATTTGCAGAGTCGTTGCTATTATTGCTACAGCTCTCCCGGGGATCCTAGCCAATCTCCCAGAAATCCTGGGGTTCAGGCGTTGAAGACGTGCAGTGGTTGCAAGGTGGTCAAATTCTGTGATCAGGTAGGTTTGTTTGTGTGAGGGCTGCCTCCTACACCGGGTTGATTTTCCCAAGGGGGAGAAGTGCCTAGTGATGAAGGAGTCCATCTCTGATATTCTCGAGTGCAGAAATGCCAGACTCGGGCTTGGTCAGAGTATCATCGTCTAGAGTGTAAGCTCTACGGCAGACTACACCCTCGGATCCTCCCCAGCACGGCCAGAGCCCTCATTCGACTCCTGAAGCAGCACAAGGCACACCTCCTCCCCCACGGTGAATGGGATCAGCTCCTGGCGCTGGAGACCCATCGTGAGGACCTCATCAAGGCTGAGGACCAGCGGTTCCAAGACAGCTTCATCATGATGAAGGGCGTCAAATCCTATTGTGGCACCGACCACGACGAGGAGACGATATTTCGAATTGCTTGTGTGGTGAGCACATGTTCCTCCAGGAAAAGAACGAAAAGACTGACATCCCCTCAAAGCTGCTCATTAACTCTTTCACTCTCACCACTCCGACATTCGACTCTGTGGGATTGATCCTCCATCCCAAGCCGGCTCTTCTAAACCACTCTTGTGACCCAAATGCGTTTGTGAGATTTGATATTCCCCCAGAGACCAGTCATGAAGACTTTCCATCTTACGGGAGCATATCTGTTCGTGCCTTGAGGCCGATCGCCAGAGACGAGGAAGTGACGCTTTCATACATTGACACAACATTCCCGTTCGAGAAACGACAAGAGGAATTACGCACTCGGTATTTCTTCACCTGCAGTTGTAGCTTGTGCTCTCAGGGTCGGGATTGTCCTAGAGACAGATTCCACCTGGATATACCTGTTGGGGCAACGGATACAACGCAGCCGGCGATGAATGCCATTATTACCGAAGTTGGTGACGAGGCAGAGCAGTTTCTCACGGGCTTACAATCCCAATCAGGGGAGGAGCACACCCAGATCGACAGCATCAGACACATCATGCGTCGCCTGGCACGGACCAGGAGCTGGCCACTGCATCGATACCCTTGGCCCCAGTTGCGCCAGCAGCTACTCCTCGGGCTGATCGCTTCGCAAAAGTATTCCGAGGCCCTGCTCCACTCGGCAGTCCTCGCCAGACTGATCCATCCTGTCATGTTCGAACAAGAACATCACCCCATTCGAGTGGTGCAGCTGTGGCAATTCTGGAACCTGTGCCGCCAATGTCTGGAGTCTCTCATGCTGCGCGAGCGGTCGCCGGACGCCGTTCAGTATGAACCGCGGAGGCTTGGACTGTTGAGCTGCGCGCTGATCGACGACATTTATAGAATCATGAACGACGGGATTAGGTCGGACGGAAAACTGGAAATTCTAGTCGACGCCGCGCTTCAGAATGTTAAGGGAGAAGGTGGGTTTTGGGGCGAATACCAGCAAAAGAAGACGGAGACACGCCAAAAGACCCTTTTATGGGTTGACGAGCAAGTCAAAGCGTTGTTACAGTCGGAAGATGTCACTCAAGATATTATTGAGCTGGCTTTTACGAGTTCAAGTACTCGGTAGTACATACATAGAGGATGACAAGGCTGGATCGCAAGGCTGAGCCGATGATTGTTTGGCCCCCAAGCACGAGGATTCGGGGCAGTGCAACTGAAACACCCCCGTGCTCCCCCTAGAAGCGATCGACACAGAGCTCGGACAGCTCCATCCCGTCGCTGATCAATGCTGGTGCCTGACAGAAGCCATACATATGCGACATATTACCTCGCTTGACACATGAACCTCCAGTTACTCCCCTCGTGCTCCTGTTGTTCCAAACCTTAAGACCACCACGGTTGTCGTGATTGATATCCCGCAACTGTATACCGAGTAGAGCTTTGACTATTGTGTATGTGTGTATGTATATGTGAACAAAACCTCAGAAGATGGACTTCTCCAACGCCCAGGAAGCCGCCGAGTCCGTGTCTGGCGCGTTCTTCCGCAATGCCACGGCGGCACGCGTGGACACGGACGCCGTCATTTTCGACACCGTCTCCAACGCGCACCCGGGCGTGCCCATCACCACGGTGCCGGAATGGAGCTGTAACCTGAGAGCCTACGCCGCGGCGGGCCACGCGACGGTCGAGGCGCTCGAGCAGAGCCGGATCGACCCCAAGATCTGGCCGGAGTCGCTGCGCTGGACCATCTTCATCCCGCCGGCGCGGCGCATGGACGGCGGCAGCGGCGTCGTCGCCGACGAAGTCTTTTTCGAAAGCTACCTCTACAAGTGGGACGGGCTGACTTTCCTCGTCTACTTCGCCGACGGGCGCGACGGGACCATGTCCTACCCGCAGGTCCGCAACCAGTATATTCTGGGCGACAAGGCCGCGGCGCGGACCCTGGTCGCTACCATCGGCCGGTGGCAGTCGGTGCTACACGACGAGGTCTGGGTCTTCAACCAGGGCTACTGGCGCAAGGATCCCCTTTTGTACCGCAGCATCCTGAAGTCGCGCTGGGAGGACGTCATCCTCGACCGCGAGTTCAAACGGGACCTGGTCGACACGGTGCAGCGCTTCTTCGACTCGCGCGAGGAGTACACCCACTTGGGCGTGCCCTGGAAACGTGGCGTCATCTTCTACGGACCGCCCGGGAATGGCAAGACCATCTCGATCAAGGCCACCATGCACACGCTGTACAGCCGCGAGCCGGCCGTGCCGACGCTGTATGTCAAGTCGCTGGTGGGCTTCGCCCCGCCAGAGTACAGCATCGAGGCCATCTTCCAAAAGGCCCGGCAGGAAGCCCCCTGCTACCTGGTCTTCGAGGACCTCGACAGCCTCGTCACCGACCAGGTGCGTAGCTTCTTCCTCAACGCCGTCGACGGCCTCTCCCAGAACGACGGCATCTTCATGGTCGGCAGCACGAACCACCTCGACCGCCTGGACCCGGGCATCGCCAAGCGTCCCTCCCGCTTCGACAGGAAGTATCTCTTCGACAACCCCAACCTGGCCCAGCGCGTCAAGTACTGCCACTTTTGGCAGAAGAAGCTGCGCGACAACAAGGACCTCGAGTTCCCCGACGAGATTTGCACCGCAGCCGCGAAGATCACCGCCGACTTTTCCTTTGCGTACATCCAGGAGGCGTTTATATCGGCTCTCTTGGAGATTGCGCGCGAGAAAGACGGCGATGATCACTCGGGAGAGGACGGGGTGGTGGTATCTTCATCATCTGCAAGGGACGATGCGTTGGCAGAGGACCTGCGGGAGCAGTGGGAGCTGTTGGACATTGGCGGCAAAGGCCCCCGCGACGACATATCGCCCACCAAAGATTTGGATGACTATATCCTGTGGAGAAAGTTGAAGCATCAGATTGACCTGTTGAGGAAGCAGATTTCAAAGAAAGCACCCGCCGGCGCCGGTGAGGAGTGAAAAAAAAAAAAGCAACGAATGTGGGATGAACAACCACCTCTCTATACATGATACAGACACACATGAGCCAGCACGTTCGATTGCCCTCAAAAATCAGTCTTTCCCCATCACTGGAGACATGGTGCAGAGCACGGAAGTGTGATGAGGGTCTCTCGAGAAAGAACACCAGCTTGTTTGCGCTGCTTGATTGTATTCCCTCCATCTCCTAAAAACTTTGCAGGTTGAGGCAAGTCAAAAAAATTTGTGGACAAAGAATGGGTTGGAAGTGAATAGCAATGGAATGGATGGTTTCACGGGTCTGATTTGGACACTCGTTGTAGGGGCTTTGCAGCCTAGTTGACATGCTTATGCAGAGGATGGAGGCATGGCTGCAAAGAATATCGTCGGTATAGGGTTCTTATATTGGTTCTGTTTTTATGCAGATGACCCGAGAGTCCTCCCAACCATTCTCAGTGTCCAGATGAGCGGGCTGTCACGAATAGGCTTTCTTTTCACTGCGATTTTGCCCTTGCCCCGTTCATCAAGGAGTGCGCAGCCGCATAGTATCAAATTAACGCAGTCAGACGTGCACAATGCTCACAGTCGTGCCATGTTCAATATGTCTGGGGCCTGGTCCAAGATGAAATTTCGGCTCTCTTGACCAACCATTCCGCCAACCCGCTTGCGCAGCACAAACGTTTCGCTACAGCTCTTGCACAGCCATTTTTCAGGGGTCCGGCCTCATTGCTCGTCTTCTCCTAGGTCCTGTCTTTGCTTCGCCTGGTGGAACTGGACCACGTTCATGTGCAACAGCAGGTTGCCTTAAACTGGGGAGGATAGGCTGAGGGAAAGGGGTGCTCGCTCCTGACCCAAGACCAATATCATGCGACAGGTGCGAGGACAGAGAGAGCAAATGTTGGTTCTCAATCTGCAACTGGTCATTTAGCACTACAATAGCATCACAAAAGTAAGTAACGGAACCAGTAAAGGTATGCTGTTAACAGTCCTCTTGAATACACCAGTTCATTATTGAAAGAGTGATCTCTGCGACCCGCGGACAGGGCTGGTGTAGGTGCAGGTGTAGTATACGAGGCGTGAGAGAATATTTGAGTATAGTCGACAAGCGTATACTGATGCTATATCTTGTAGACGTAGAGTGGACGACAATCAGTAATAGCAACTACCGCAGATGAGACTTGGAGTGACTGGGTTGGAAAGTGCGTTTCGTGGAAAATGCTCGGCCGTGACTACGGAGAATCATAGACGCAGAAGCCCCTGCGGGTTTCCAAACATCTCAAGAATCGGGTATTGGTGGTTCTTCCAATCACGCCTTCGCGACCTTCGTTCAACAAAATCCGCTGTCGCACCGTCTGGTCAAAACATCATTTTCTGGTTCATCCTTCGGTTAATATTTGTAGTCTCGCATGATGTTGTCTGCTCCGTCGGCAACAATTTCAGCTGAGACGCGTGCGACGCAAAATGGATGAAATGGCGCCGACTTCGAGAAAGTCCAAAACCACTTGTATGCAATGTCGTGCTCGGAAGGTAAGCGGAGGACGGATCGCCCCAGGAGATGTGGATTTTTGACCTTCAGCGACTGAACTCATGCGACAGGTGCGTTGTGATGGGCGTCCTAACTGTTGTCGCAATTGCGAGCGCCTCAGGTTTGATTGTTCATTTCAACCAAGGGAGGCTGGTGTTGCGGGCGATTCGCCGTCAGGCGACCAATCACTGGTTCAGCTAGAGCGACGACGCGGGATTCGCGCTTGCACAGAATGTCGTTCTCAGAAAATCCGATGCGGTGGAGAATCTCCTGCTTGTTCCAATTGTCTTCGAAGGAATCGACCTTGCGTCTATCCTGCACTCAAGAGGCCGCATCGGACGCCACAGACCTCTAGTTTGCCATCACCTGCCGTGTCGCAGCGTCCCGATAATCAGCTGCAATTCCCATCTCAGCTGGATACGCGGTCCACTGAAGCTGGCCACACTCCTCTATCAAACGATGGCGCGCTTCCAGACCGCCAGGAAATCATATCGTTGGTCGAGGCTTATTTCCAGCACATATATGCCCTTCCCTGGTATGCATTCTTGCACAAACGATCGGTAATGCAAAGATGCCACGAAGGAACGATTGAAGACTGTTTGGCATTTGCAATCTGTGCCGTAACGAGTCAGCGTCTCAAGATTGAGCCGTACGCTCGGGAAATAAGTGCCCAATGGGCCCAGAAGGCCGAAGACTTTCTCCTACAAAACTTGGAAAGCCCTTCCACTTCTCGACTCCAGGCTCTCATCTTGATTGTCCGGTATAGGGTGGAGGTAGGTCACTTCTCAAGGGCATTTATGCTTGCTGCACTAGCGGGGCGATCGGCCGTTGCGCTCAGACTGAACTACGAGCGTCCTGAACTGCGTTTCCTGGCCCAAGAAGTGCGGCGGCGACTGATGTGGTCATGTTTCGCCCTCGATGGCAACTTCTCCGTCGGTCTACGAGAATTCGAGACATGTCCACCAGAGAACGTCTTCCTCCAACTTCCATGTCCAGAAACGGCTTTCGAGCAAGATGCCCCAGTGGAAACAGCCCCGTTGAGGGCAACATCTTTCGACAGACCCGAACGCATCGGGACCTATGCTGCATGTATCAGGCTGGCGGCTATAAGAACAGACATTATGAGGTAGATTGTCAGCTGTCAGATTTCCGTTCTATGCTGACTGATACAGACTGACGCGCCGGCTTGCATCGTCATTAGTCCCCCCAGAAGAGCTCATGCACACAGTTCGGCGGTTTGAAGACGAGCTGCAGCACTTATACCGAAGCCTTGCCGACTCCGATCGCTACAACCCCAAGATCTTCTCCTACTGCGAACGACCCGCCCGAATCCTCATGGTGCACGAATGTTGGCACCAAGCATACACCGATCTGTATCGAATATTTTTGACCGGCTATAGAGAGGCCGCTCCCCCTTCGGCTATGGAAGGCATCAATCGTGAAGACATCCTCCGCAGGCGGACTCTGTGTCTGAATCACGCTTTATCAATTGTTCAGATCTTTGCAGCATTTTCAGAGCAATGTAAAGTTCTGACCATCGACTTTGACACCGCAATCTGCGCGTACCATAGCGCTCGAATTATCCTTTTTAGCGCTCAAACAGACGTTGTCACGCAAAGTCTGAGTATGCCAGCGGCTTTGGAGAAGGCCCGCTTCTGCCAATCTATCATGAACAGGTTTTTCCGTACCTCTCCTGTAGTCGAGCCGATGAAGAAAGAACTCGAGATGCTCATCGCCCGCCATTCGTCTCAGAACACCAGCACTGGCATACAACTACCGCACCCCGAAGAAGTACTGGAGGACCATCTGTCAAGGCTTGCAGATGAAGCCAGGACCAGACAACGCCTGGCAATCCATAGTCTGATAGGCCGAGCAGACTTTGTTGACGACAGCAATGAGGTGACCAGTCCCGCACCCCCTCGGGACAATAATTCCAACGGCATTTCCACCGCCTCCCTAAGATCGCAACGCCAGCGTCCGCCGAGAAATACTATGACCGTCAAGCCCAACCCTCAAATCCTTCGCTCTCAGAGTGTCCCTGGCGTGCCCCAGACAGGACAATCCAAACAGCCGGATCGTGTCATCGAAGGTGGAAGCGGGGAGCCAACAAACTATGCCCTCGAAGACCAGGGCCAATGGCTGGACGGCATGCGCCTCGCCTTCAATCCGTGGATGGGATGGCCCGAGACATTGGAAACATATGGATTTTCTCAAGATTTAGACGACGAATACTTCTAGCCAATATTTTTACCCAGATCTAATTCCACGACAAACGACGCCGGCTTGCTCATCATGTCATTCAGATCAACCTGCGCCTCCGCTAACATGAACGTGAACACATGTTCTTGCATGGCTATCAGCTCGATGCAAAGTCATAGCAACTTTATGACACTCAGACGATGCTTCTGGACTCTTGTGGCTTCTCTGCTTTGTTGAGCAAGAACATAAATGTCACTATGAGTTTACCGATTGCTGAAAACAAAACCGAGGTCGCTGGACCAAGACTCTGATATATGCCTGCGCCAAAGAAAGCCCCGGCCACAATGGCCACCAGAAAACTCGCTCGACGGTTCCGAGGGCGATTCTTTGCTGTAAGCAGACGAGGGTCGATTAGCAGATCAATCCACGCGGCCGTCGCCATTGCTGTGGTGATTTCCGTGATCGCCAATGCTCTTGATATGACGACCTGACTCCCGGCCGCGAAGGCCAGGAGGCCGATAATCACCATGGTTTTGGTGCCTTCCAGCTCAATACCATAGGTGTATTGAATTGCAGCCGCGATGAAGACAAGTATAGTCTGGATCAAATTGCAAAATACGATCCAAAGACGAGACCGTGCCCCAATGATGTGACCCAGTTGACCAGTTAGCCACCCTGCGGCCAGAAAAAAACCCAAAGCAATCCCAATGTTTTCTGTGATGAACAGTTCGCCAGCCACGTCCGGAAGGAGGATGGCCATTGCTAGCATGACTGTGTTGCCCGTCTGGTTCGAAGCAAAGCAATGGTAGTCTGGGAAGGTCGTCGCGTCTTGCATTCCGGTACAGAAAGTGAGGATTAGGAGTTCCGTCTCGGCAAGAATGTTGACTTCGATGTGGCTTGTCAGATGTCGTTTCAAGCGCCTCACGGCTGATTTTTGTTGCGGTTCCTTGACTGCGAGGTTGACCTGCGCGGCACGGTCCTGCTCTTTCGCCTCGCTCGAGACGCTACCATTTTGGTTCATGGAAGCCATTGCTGGGAATTAGCAAGCTAAGCAGGTGGCTAGGGGGGAGATCAACAACTTGTGAATCAGGTCTTCAAAGGGTTGCCGGCAACAACAGCAACAGCAGAAGCAGAAGATGAAAGAGTTTGTTTCTCAAAAGCAGACAAAGAACCCGAACCCGCCAGTATTTGTGGAAACCACACACCGGTATTCCAAACACTCGGAATACCACCTTGCTGGCTCGCCCCTCCTTACGTTGCCATCGCCCCGTCATCCTGCGATGCTTCGGGTGTCCGAGTCGGAACGTATATGTGACCAGGATACTGTCATTTACACTACAATTACACATCGAGCATGAGACGATACAAGAGCCTTGCGCTGTGGACGAATCGCATACACGTCCGACTTCCGTCCCGAGAAGCGGCATTGCTACAGATACCTCGATTGTCGGACTACACAGTTGTTAGCAAGTCACCCAGCGCCCGTCCGACTCCCGGATTGTCCACCGATTGCCGTAACCTTACTTCCGATTGACCTCATTTCTACAAGAATCGTGGTTCGACTGTACCGAGTACTCATGGTCGGATCGCCGGATGTTTGGAGCATTCATGAGGGCCTGTTTCTCGATCGCCATACCTTGGCATTCAACTCAGCAGAGACAATTTTGGAGTAAAAGAAACAATAGTTGTCGGCCACAGTCTCAACGCCCATCAAAGAAAAGCAAATACCATCAGCGGCGATGGCACGATATCAGCACCCCCAGTCGAGGTGGTTTTACAAGACACAACTCAGGCAAGGACTGTAGTCGAGTCCAGTCTGGAGCATTGACCGCCCATTCAAGTGTGCAAGTCCATCTGCGACATTCCCACTGCCGAGAGAAACTTGGGCGACTCACTTACTGGCTCCACGTACCATAATTCTTCACTTCAACGTAATGGATGGTTCGGATGTGCTTCCGGATTTCCTTGACCGGATCATCAGGCTGCTTGCTAAACAGTGAAACACCAATCTGTTCGCAGGGCTAGCATTGCATGAGTAACCGCAATTCCTGTCTCGGAAGCAGAACGAATGCATCCTAGAAGACACAGAACGGCATAAAGCCGATGTAGAGAAGCGTTCCCCTCACCCTTGTCTTGCTGAGGTGGACCAGAAGTCCACGGTCGCAGCTCCATTCCTGCAGGAAGGTTAGGGCGGTGCTTCAGCCCAATCTTCTTGGACCACTGAGACGTTGAAGAAGGCAAAACTTCTGAGAATGTCTGAACCAGGCCAAGATCTTACGGACTACAACCTTTGAAGTGCCTCTGCAGGATAACGTTCTACAGGGAAGAGTTGGTTATCGTGGTTTCTTGAAGCCTTAGACGTCGACTCGCATTCAGAATTGCTCGCCACGTGGTCAGGAACCTGATGGCTTCGTGAACATACACACATACACACACCGGGTTTTGTGTCTCAAAAAGACTGCTGAATGGACCCGGTCGGAGCATTCTGGAATTCCCAGCATTCGGTCTTCTTCCTGGAGCAGAGCCCCCTTCTAAGCATAGAACTCGGCTCTCGGGGTTTCTGTGTCGGCTGTCGCTGTGACCGGCTGGACGGATTACGGTGGACACAACAACCTCTTACGAGTAATTCGCCGTTGGAAACCAAGAAAAATTGGCGATGTCGTACCCACTCAACACTCCAGACGTGAGCAATGACAGGACTGAGTCATTTGACGCGCGGGCTTTTCATCGAGGTCCAAAGGCTGCATCCCAAAGGGGGTGGGACTTTTCTCCCTGATATGGTACCCCGTCGACCCCTAGCCTTCGTCATTCCCCGAGTGCCCGCCACCAGTCGCCGCGAAGCGTGGCAAACCAGCCTCGATCCAACATGCCCTCGTTTTGACGGTGTAATGACAAGTGGAAACCTAGGCGTCACGGCACCGGAGTTCCCTTGGCCAACAAGCCATGTTGGGCCGACCAAGACCGACAACTGTGGGCGATTATTGCCTTTGAACAAACGTCGCGTGAGCAACAACGAAAAAGGTCCTTCGGCGTCCACTTTGAGACCAAGACTTTTTGTACGCTCTCTCCCTTCTTGCCCATGTTGGGAGACGTTTGCCTCCACGCACGGGGAATCAATCGATTTGTCTTGGGTTTTTGCAAAATCTGGCATGCTTGTTGCCGCTGAGCCAGGATGGTTTTTTCTTTCTTTCTGCCTGCTTACGTTTTGTTTTGTTTTGTTCGTGGTTAGACCCCGGAGCCCAGATCCTCTCACTTCGCCCCCCTCCCTCTTCTTTCACGGAGTGGTACTATGAGCACAAACACATACAAGTACATACATACACACACGCACACACGCAAACACACACATATGTATATAGCGAATGTTGTGCCCTTTTTTTTTGCCTTGTATCTTTTTGGTGGATGTCGTACAAAACAAAGCTCCGCATGACGAGGGATCAGGCTCACAACTCAGGGGAAAGAGAGGGGAGATAAGAAAGGAAGAACAGGACTTAATTCAGCGCTATTTTGGTGCGTTATATGCTCAAACTGGGAGTGTATATTGCTGGGAACTTGAGACTCCCGACATTATTTCATCCAACCTGACACGGTACGGGTACGGGTACAAGTATGATGAGCGTGGTGGCGTTAACGGTGCGTACATACTACTTTAGTGGACATTTAGCTTGACATACCCAGTTGGTATCCGAATGGTTGAGCCAGGAGAGATGGAAAGGAAATAGGTGGACATTGAATCATCGTACATACAAAGTCTGTTCTCTCGCCGGGGAATCAATCACATATGTTTCGTTCATTCTGTATATTTGCACATTCCCTGTGCACGTGCCAGAGAGGGTCAATGAAGCGACTTGAATTCGGGTTTGGTGTGCGTGTCACTCATCTCCATGCCCTTGTTGGTCATCATTGCGATGCCGCGCTTGTGCTGCTGCAACTGTCTAATGCCCTCTTCTACGGAATCCTCAACCACGTAGCGCGTAACATGCACGGCTTTTCGCTGGCCAATGCGGATGGTGCGGCCGATAGCCTGGGCTTCGACGCTGGGGTTCCATTGCGGCTCGACAAGGAAGACACGGCTTGCGGCAACGATGTTCAGGCCGAAGGCACCCACGCCCGTGGTCATGATCAGCACGGGGATGTACGGGTCGGTCTGAAAGCGATTGAGCATGTTCTGGCGGTGCTTGAATGAGTGCTCGCCATCGACCCGCTCGAATGGGATCCCCCACCATTGCAGGTATCGGCCGACCAGGTCCAGCGTCGTTGTCCAGCACGAGAAGACGATGCTCTTGTCGCCCGCAGCTGCAGCACTTCTTAGGTCCTTGGTCAGAGCAATCATCTTAGAAGAGAGTCCTGTGGAGCGGAGGTTGCCTTGGTGCGGCTGGGACTGGGAGATCTCTCCCGCCGCGGGTTGTTGATAACCAAGAGGTCGAAGCGTCGCCTCGCACACTGGACAATTGTCACCTGTGCCTTCTTTGCACTCAGAGCACAGTACATGTGCACAGACATTGGACAGGCTGGAAGCCCGGTTCGAGAGGACAGCGTATACTGTTTGTTCGCACGCTGAACACTTGACCTCGCCGTTGTCGCCTGCAGAGCTCAGAGCATCTTCTCGAGCATCCCGGATGTTCCTGCTTTTAAGCCAATGGAACTGATGTTGGAAAGTCCCATGATTGCAGAGAAGGCGTAGTTGCAGCTGGATTTGAAACAAGCTGAATCTGGTTCGGCTCTCGGGCACCCCGACGAGCTGCTGCAATGTCCGCTTCATGTCCTCTCTTGTTTTTTTATACTGTGCTCGCTCTTCAGGGGATAACTGAATTCTGCTGATCGTCTCTATGGGCATAGCCAGATTCAGATGATCCTTGGGACGTCTGATGCCGACCGAGTCGAAGAGTTGGACAAGATTCCGTTGGCCCTGCTGGCGCTGAATCCCCCCTTCGTGCCATGGGACCGTGATGAATTTGCGGAAGACTCCCGGTCTATCGAATGGGAATATCTTGATGAAGGCGAAGAGGGAGCCAATATCATCTAAAGTGTTTTGTATAGGCGTGCCCGTCACACACCAGCGAAACTTTGCGTCAAGTTCGGCGACTCCCTTGTGTAGAAAAGTGGTATTTCTCCGAATGAAGTGTGCCTCGTCCAAAACGATGCGGTACCAAGTCACCTCTGTGGCAGGATTCGTTCGGCGATTGTCCGCGACGATTGTATGGTAAGTTGTCAAGACAATGTCATGGTCGGCCACGACTCGAGGATCGCAGGTTCTCGCACTGCCGTGATATTTCAGGACTTTCAATGGCAAATTGACGCGTTTGTGAATCTCTTCTTCCCAAGAAGCCAGCAACAGCGGAGATGGCACAACGACCAACGTCGCCCTCGAAAGGATTTTGGTCGGGATGATCTCTTCTTCGATGTGGACGTCCGGGTCGTTGGACCATTTTCTTGCCTCACCCAGCGTCCGAACTATCAGTGCTAGAATCGAATAGGTCTTGCCCATGCCCATTTCATCGGCCAAAATACCGCCACCAGCTTCCACTGGCTCTGTCCGAGATTTCATGCCTGTAATTTTGTGCCGATACCTGTGCTCTGACTCAGCCCACGTAGCTTCCCATAGCTGAAATTCTTCTGGAATGGGGCCTGTCTCTCGTTGAATCATAAAGTCTAGAGCCTTTTCCTGGTGCTCTAGAAGTGGGGTGAGAAGGTGGGCATCACCGGCTAAGCCTTGGAGGTGCAAATTACGCGTCAGCATCGAGTACATCTGTTCGACCGAATCATGAAAGTCCGAGGCTCTAAGGCTGTGTTCAAACTGGTAGGGAATATCCAGCTCACTTTGCTGGTGAGTGCCGAACTTCAAGACGTGCGGATTGTCGTATGTCGAGCCCGGGCTCAGCCAGTCAGGTCGTTGTAGCCATATCTTTTTCGCAGAAAAGTCACTACCAATAGAGCTTTGTAACTCTTCAGTCCCATATACGTTGATGTTGATGGTTGTAAGCGCGTCTCTCGCTCTTGTGGCGGCCCCGATATCTCTGAATGAGTCAGTCCTGTCGCGCACATTTGAGGCACAGCACGAAGACAGCGATGCCAAAATAGCTCGAGGATGGGAAATGGAGGTAGTCAAGAAAGAAAGCCGTTGCCACTCAGTTACAAGACTACAGGATACATTTCAGATGCACTTGTATGGATGACTTACTCGAGTATCGTCCTTCGGTGGGCCAGGGCCTCAAGATGGATCTTTCGGGCTTTGACGTGGCCCGCCAATGCCTCAGTCAAGTGGAGGTTGAGTCTTGCAATTCGCATACCACCTGGGATGCAGATGAAAAGCTCATCATCAATGCACACGATTTCCAGGATAAAATGCGTCCGAGCCTGAGTCGCATTCTCCCTTAGACATCGTGATACTTCAGACATGTTCCCTTGAAGCTGAGCATTTGCGCGGTAAATCTGCATGCAGAAATATCAGCCGCAGGCGTTGAGAGGGAGTCCTCCTCGGGCATTAGAGAGGTGATGTGTGGAGCGCAGGCAATCACTGACCATGCCATAGCATCGATTGAAACCATCTTGTAGGGGACCGACGGCGTCTCCTCGGTCTATGCGCAACTCATCCGCATCCTCAAAGGGAGCAATCCCCAGATCCTTTGCGACCCAAGATTCGATATCGTCCTGCACGTCGTGGATAGCCGGAAAGATGTTATTTGTGTTGCTTCCTTCGACGTTGTCAACGTTGTAATCGGGGTGGCCGGGATTGCCAATAAGATCGTTCCAGACATGGTTCCAGTGACCAACACCAACATCAAGAGGTAATTCGGAGCCCCCATCAAGGCATTGCGAGTGCTGTGAGGAATGCGGCGGTAATGAGAAGGGCATGAAGGGGTCGAGGGAATCTCCTGTACGCTTGAATGATGTCATGATGTAGGATCCGCAGTGAGTGTCTTGGATGGAACTTTTCGCGGACTATCGTAGTAACAGTTGTTGGTATTAGTATCATTGTCTCTTGAGTGCTGGTACACACGATCCAAAACCTCCATACGACAAAAAAGCCAGTCATATCAGCCCAGAGAGAAAGCCTCGAGGATGCCACGCTGCTGCCCAAGTCAGCCTCATAGAAGGCATCCGTACTCCGCCTCCTGTAAGCTAGTCTGCTTCCTGCGCCCCGCGCCTGCGCCTGCACATGCCTCACTCTCAACCCTTGACCTGATCGTGCCACCTGTCCAGTATGCTCTAAAATTATGGAAACTCCCTCCGAGAATGTCCTGATGCTGCCCCAACTGTGATCGACGGAGCGATCTTCCGAAGCTTGAAGCGTCCTGAGGACATGCTCCATTTGATAGCGACGGATTCGGGGTATTGACGAGAAAAACGAACCATCATCGGTTGACTTGGTCAATGACCTTGTTTCCTATGTGCCGCTGATGTGCAATGGCTGCAACAACACAAAGCTCCTCAACTGCTCCTCATGCTTTCCAAGTCGAGCTGACAAAGTTCAAAAGTCGTTTGACAGGGAAGCAGTTGCAAAACTTCCGGTGCACATCTCTGAAGGACGTCGAGGATGCGGTCAATGAAATTCAGAGACGTCAAGATACAGAGCGAGGACTACGTAACTTGACTCGAATTCGGCGCTTCATAGAGGCGATGGAGCAGTTTGGAAAGATCATCGAAGTCTTCGTCAATACTAATGATGTCCTTGCCTTTGTTTGGGGACCCTTGAAGTTCCTCCTCCTTGTCTCGAGCACCTCAGCGGAATGCCTCGACAAGATTTTGGATGCCTACGAGCAAATCGGTGAATTATTACCCCTGCTCCAGCAGTACGAGTCGCTTTTTCAACAGCACCCAGAGATGCAAAAGGTTCTTGCCATGATGTACAAGGACATTCTTGAATTTCATCTGCCCGCAATTCGTGTCCTCGACCGGTCAGGTGAGCAATAGTGCGCAGTCACCGTTTCTCTTTTACTGACTTTCCTCGAGGTTGGAAGCATCTTTTTCGATCTGCATGGGGTGACTTCAATACAAAGTTTGAAGGAATTCTCCGGAATCTCAATCGGCATGGACAATTGATTGCATCACAATTCAACCTGCTCCAGGCTCGTCAACACGAAGCACACCAAACAGAGGTACTCAGGGCAATCCTGGATGTCGAGCAGGAGGTGCGCCTCGCACGAGAATTAATTGAAAAGGAACAAAAAATCCGTAAACAGGAGCAGTTATCTGCAATACGAGTCTGGATAGGGGGAAATACCACTTGCGACTCGCATGAGTCAGCTATAAAAGCCCGCGAAGGGTATGCTCAGACGGGATTGTGGATCACACAGAAGGAAAAGATTTCCAGCTGGCTCGCAGACGACCTTCCCCGGTCCTCAATACTATGGATGCACGGCATTCCAGGCGCAGGTAAAGAAGGTACCGCTCCGAATGACATTTCACTGAATTGGTTTAGGGAAAACGATATTGGCGTCGATCATCATTCAAGCTTGCCTTGAAGCTTGCGTGAGTCATAATCAACACAGAGCAGCGTACTTTTATTGCAGACGTGATGACGTGACAACAACCACTTGTGTTGGGATTTTGAAAGGTCTTCTCGCTCAACAATTGTATTGGTATAGGGGTGATGATGTCGGATCTGATCTCACACCTGATCTCGTACCCTTTTTTGATGAGGAAAGGCGGAAAAGCTGTGAACCTGTCCTGTCTTCTGATCAGATCACAAAGAAGTTGTTCAAAACCGTCTCTGGAGAGGGCCAGCGCCAGTACATAGTCGTTGATGGTTTGGACGAATGCCGACAAGAGGAACGGAGGTCGCTACTCCCGTTTCTTACCTCTTTGGTCAAAGGAGTTGATGATCGAGAGCCGTCAAAGCTACGTGTTCTCATAATCAGTCAAGAAGATCCCGATATTAGAGGATTATTATCCTCTGCGGAGGAGTTTGCTATCACACGCGATGACAACAGCCAGGACATTCGTGCCTTTGTGCAAGCATGGACAGTGAAGATCCAGGAGAAGTTTGGACTTGGCAACCAAGCATCGTCCCTGTTGGCTCAGCACACATGCGGTAATGCAGCTGGTATGCGTACTCTGTTTCCGAAGGCGTGGACTTGCTAATTTCCTAAAGGTCAGTTCTTGTTTGCCAAACTGGTCATGGAAAACCTCCATCAGCAACTCGACCTTCGCGGCCTTCAGCGTGAACTTGAAACCGAGCGTTTCCCAAAGGAGTTGGCAGAAGCGTGAGTATCGTTGGTTCCACTTCTGTGGCCGATACCCCTGGATTGCTCGTCATTGGTTGCACCTATCTATACACTGTGTGAATGTTTTGTGTCTGCGCTGACGTTGGAACTCTTGGTAGGTATGATCGAATTATTGAACGCATCAAGCAACGGCATGGAGGGGTTGCACAATCATGGCGCAGAATACAAGAATTTTTAGGGTGGATGATTTGTGCCACTCGACCGCTCAAGTGGCATGAAATTCAGGGTGCAATGTCGATATGTCTTGACGAACAGCAAGTAGACCTTTGGACATGTCAGTTGCGGGTAACCGCCCGCGAATTGTGCGCACCTTTGGTGACGGTGAGCGGAGGCCGTGTAGTTCTCGTGCATGGCACGGCCAAGAGGTACGTACTATAGTACTGCTTAGCTTTTGGGGATAAACTAATCCTCGTCAAGATATATTATGCAGTCAGGTCACATCGATCTTCTGGCTATGGAATGCAGGCTGGCGAGCTCATGCTTGGGATACCTCGCTTACCCTTTGTTTGACGGAGCTGTTCTGGAGGAAGACGTACTCGACGGATCGTATGCCTTTGCGGACTATGCAGTTGCGAGATGGATGAACCATTTCGATACGATACTCGTTCAGTTGGGGGCAGTGACTGACATCCAATTCAATACACACCAGACTGAGGTGCAAGAGCTCTGGGAAGCAGCGGAGAGCATGCTACGAGCCATACGGGAGGGTGGAGACGACCTTGAAATCAACCTCTCAGAGGCCAGAGCGTTGCAGCTGCAAGTCAGCCTGGGGCCTGATATCTGTCGCCGACTCATAGACTTTGAGGGCGCCGCAGATGGATTTCAGTCTCTTTGGACTCACACCGTTCTGTATCGGAGCAAGGACGCTGATAAGCGTGGCGAAATCAGTCTGGCGAGGCTTCGAAATGCGATGGGCGGCATCCGCAGGTCACTGGAAGAGTTCTTTACGAACAGAGACTTGAGTGCTGAAACTCTCGAGAGGGTAAAATCACATTACGGCACCAAGTGTTTCCGATGCCCGAAGGTCACCTGCTTCTACTTTCACGAAGGGTTTACTGACGCAGAAACACGAGAAAGACATGTTCGCAGACACGAGCGGCCATTTCAGTGTGTTGTGGTAGACTGCGATGTGTCGGACGTTGGATTTGGATCTAAGAAGGACCTTGAGAACCACATGCAGAGCTTCCATCCAAACACCGAGATCAAAGCTCAGCTCTTCAAGGAAATACAGACACCGAAACCCGGCCGTGCGAGGTTTGAGTGTGGAGAGTGCGGGAAGAGCTTTGTCCGTGCGTGGATATTGAGGGACCATCAACGAGCGCACAGAGACCAAAGGGACTACATGTGCGCCCGTTGTGGCAAGGGGTTTGTGAGGAAAAACGATTGCAAGAGACATGAGAAAAACCACGAGAACCGACCATGATATGAGGGAGAGGAGCGCCTATTCAGGGATAGGGTTATTCTTCATTTTGATGCATTAGGCCGGATTCACGATTCGCTTGAATACAAACAGATGATAATGATGCTCACCTACCAATTTGTCCGTACCTCGTTCTCTCAGGAGCCTTGATCAATAACACCGAGTGTTTACCGAGAACACTGCACGAGACAACCGTTCCAAGTGCTACTGCCTCAGTGGCAATGCACTTTTAGCGCCCCTGCTCGAGTGTGCCTGAGCCTGGGCTGGGGGACGCCTAGCACGGGGGTTCCAACTTGCTGCAACACGTGGCCCTCGCTGTGGGGGTGGTCTTTCTAACCCATTTCATGCTATTGGGTTTTTGGCATCCATGAGTGCCTGAGTGCCTATTAGTTGACGAGGCGTCTTTTATGTACAGCAGCACTGCACCATGGGGGAAAGAGTGAGAACTGGGTTCCTATAATAACTATACCATATGCTTTAATATACTTGACATTGTACTTTGTGTTTCCTTTTAGCCCTTGACTCCTAGTCATGACATAGTGTGTACCGAGTGGATATCAGATCACTCTACGAGGGAGATTGTGCAGATATGTCGGAAAAGGGCAATCAGGCTGAAGAAGTAGGGATGGAAACAAAGAGCGATCTGGAAGTTTACGCTTTGGGCACGAAAACGAAGACACATGGGATCTTAGTGGTGGCTGGCTACTGGCCATGCAGAATAAAATTGACATAGAATGTCTCAATATCTCAAATTTCCAACGAAGAGTGCAACGTAACAATTGTATTAGTTAACCTGTTCCACGCGGACATGAATGGTATCGTGCTCCAGGGGTGAGAATATGAATGGCAAGAGGTTGTTGAATACCTCTGCACACGGAAGTACCTCGGCTCTTGTGGCCTCTGCCTCGTTGTTGGGATCGGAGCGAAGGCGGACAGGAAACAAGGAAACGAGGCCACACTGGCGCATGGAGTTGTATTGACTCTCCACTGCCTTAATGACGTCTGGATTGTGTTGATCTATCTCTGTCTAACTAAGAGAGAGAGGGGAGAGGTGAGCTACATGGTATAGAAGCAGGTAGGCAGGCCATCCTAATAGGGATGGACGCTAAGCGCTAGGTGTTACGTCAGGCGGTCAACGGCCTCGAGGTTGCCTTCTATCCCTTCACTGCAAATTTAGCGTCCTAGAGCTCCTGCAAGCGAGTACGAGGTGCAGGACAGAGGCCTACCACGTCCGCAGGGTGACAGAGCCAAGACGCTAAAGCATGATGGCGGCTCGGCGAGTTGAAAAATATGTGGGGCGGCTCGTGCCGCTGTATCTGCCCCCCACAGCCACACCGAACCACCTGCGCGCTGCGCCACGCTTGATTGATCACATCACTCAACACCTTCGATTGGGCGCCGAGTCAACCAGATCTTTCCGTAGATCCTGCACTCTGACCTTCCTTGCTCTGTTCGGTGTCCAATGGACATCTCTCAACAAGAGAATGCCAATGGTTGTCTCGACCAATTCTGCGACTCGCAATTCTGCCAATTGCTGGCCGCGCTGCAATTCAACCAGGACTCCAACGCATTTGACGTCCTCGGTCAAACTCTGCGCCAGCGATTCCCCCATGTGGTTTCATCATTCTATGAGCTGGAGATAGGGTCGTTCCAAACAATTGCAGCCAGAGAGCATTGCCCGTCGTGCAGATTCAATCTCGCCATCCTCGAAAGCTGCCCTCAGCACAGAGGGCCTCCGGACACGGTATACTTTGCATCGTTTCCCAGAGGGCACTTCCGGTTCAACCTTGCCTACCACAAGCCTAATGGCCGAGTCCACTACCTGATGAGCAAGTTCGGGGAACAGATCACATTCCTCGCGAACCATTGTATCCATGTTCCCGAGGCGGGAAGACTCGTGGACCTCAAAGGTGTTGATTACCAACGCATGAAATCCTGGCTCGCACTCTGCGAGAAGCTTCACGATGTCTGCCCGTCCACAGCAAATGGGGAGAGCCGACATCGCCAGAATCTTCTCCCTCATCTCCGCGTTGTCGACGTTCAGGAAATGTGTCTAACGGACATTCCATGGGCGGAGAAGTATGTCGCCCTAAGCTATGTGTGGGGAGGGGCAAGTCCTCCTCGCCTTCTGAAAGATGAGCTGGACATGTGGAAGGTTCCCAATTCTATGCAAACTCGGGCACATACGTTTCCCCAGACCATCCGCGACTCCATGGAGGTGGTCAAGAGGCTCGGCTTGCGGTATTTCTGGTTCGACTCACTGTGCCTGTTGCAGGATGACCTCGATGACCTTCGGAAAAACATCAGCAACATGGACATGATCTATGAGAGGGCATATGTGACTCTTGTGGCTGCCAACAGTCCCAGTGCGGATGGGGGGCTGCCGGGTGTTGGAAGGCCGCGCACCCCGAACCAGATGGTACATTACATAAAGCCCGATATCAGTCTGATCAGCGTGGCGCCCCTGGACGCCCACTTGAAAACAGCGGTATGGTCGACGCGCGGTTGGACGTATGAGTATTCTTTTGATTTCCCCCCAGTGCAAGCAATCTCCTGTCTAGCCTTCTGCTAACAATCGTCGACGCAGGCTCCAGGAACAGCATCTCTCGCGCCGAACAATGAATTTTGTCAATGGCCAAGTCTATTTTCGCTGTCGGGAGCGCATCTGGTCCGAGGAGCTGTGTCGTGACACGGCGCCTCAGACCCGGAATCCCCTTGAATGGGGTACCAACTACATCGCCCTGGCACGACAAGGCATGGATGAGATGGAGTATCTCTTGGAACCATACGACTTCCTCTTCAGCGCCCTGGAGGAATTCCAAAAGCGCAAAATTACCCTGGATGGTGACGCGCTCAATGCCATGTCTGGTTTCCTCCAGCGTGTAGCCGACGCCGGCGAGACGGGCATGATCGAAGGCCTTCCCGTCAAGCTCCTCCCCGTAGCCATGATCTTTCGGAACCGTGCAGACAATCCGGCGCTGTCTTCGGACGTGCGGCGTAGGTCGGAGTTTCCGAGCTGGTCGTGGGCAGGCTGGCGGGCACCATCATTCTGGGACTATTGGAAAGAGATAGGGATCACAGAAGGCGAGGATGAGTTCCTCGACTGGCTCTCCGGTGCCAACTGGATCACCTGGTCCGCGTCCAGGCCGGGTAGTGAGCCTGAGGTGATTCATGATCCATCCACAATTAGACACCAGTTTGACATGGACGACGAAGGGAATGCGAACACAGAAGGCAAACTCAAAACCATGGAAGCACATGAAGAGATTCATCAAAGAACTCGCGCATTCGATCATGTCCCGTGGGCTGCACGAAACCCCGTGGCAATACCGTCGAATATACCATACACGCTCTTGACTTTTCAGACGGTCGTTATCCGCATGGCCATTGCTGCTCCTGCGCCAGATTCAGGTTCTTACTGCCAGTTTTCCATCCTGGACAGCACCGGGTCAATATGCGGAGAAGTCGTTCCGGACTTCCTCCCCAAGTTTGAAGCTACAAGGAGCCATGCTGTCACCGATGCTGGAGCTGACACTACATCTGACGCAGACATAGATGAAGAGCTACATGCCGGGGAAAGAACGCATTCGCCCTTTCCGAAGGATTCTCTGTCTGAGTTCCTCGTCCTCGCCGAACGCCACCACAAACCAAACCTCAACGCCGCCGCTCCCGGAGACGACGACTACGACGACGCCTTTGCGAATCTGGTGGAGAAGGTCTCCTACTGGGTCATCATGGTCGAGTACCTGCCTGAGAAGGCGGTCTATGAGCGACGAGGCATCGGTCATGTGCTGAAGGCTTCGGTGCTGGACGGGAGGACGTTTGCGCCCGGGCCTGAATGGAGGGAGATTGTGCTGGGTTGAATGAACGAGATGGAAAGAGTCTAGGTTGGTTGGCCTGGAGACAAAGTTGGGAATGAGATTGAGTTTTTGTGGAATGGAGGCCATTGTTCTGTGCTGCGCTGTGCTGTGCTGTGTGGTGGGAGGACGGTATGACAGATGGATGGGATATAGCTACTCTCTTGGGCTGCGAAACACTCGAGTAATGGCTGCGGATGCACACATTGCAAGTCAGGAGCACCTCACGTTCGACATGAACGATCTTGACGATGTTGATGAGGTTATCGAAGTAAATGAGCACGATCCACTATGGTATCGAATGATCAAGAAACGACAATTGACGACTAACGAACGATATATGATATATGGTATATGACATATGACATATGATGAATGATGAATGATGAATGATACAGCGCTACTATCCTCATTGCCTCGTCTCATGCATTCTTCAGTCGTGTACGTTCCTAGTCAACGAGAGGCATCCGACGACGAGGTTTTATGATAAAATACAAAGTAAGTAACTAAGTAATTGGTCCTGTTTCCCCCTTTTTCAAGTTTTGTCGCAGTAAGAAAGGAAAGGAAAGTCCTATACCACGATCACGATCACGACCACGACCACCATTACCATCGCCATCATATCCGTCGCCCATCATCACCAACGCCGTACCGTACCGTACCTTGCCATATAACGCCCATACCAGGCTGAGCTAAGCCATATATATGTATTTATAAAGTAGCTGGATGTATAAGAATGCCAAAGCCGTTTGTTCCTCGCATGTTTTTATTCTCTGTTCCGATCAAGTCCATGTTTTCAATCGCAATATCCAATTCTAATCCCAAGACCGGCCCCCCCAACTCCATGGCCAAATCCGACCGAACCCAACTAGAAAAGACTAATCAACCCTAACGAACAAGGACCAAGAAACTCCCACCCCCAAAAGAAAAGAAAAAAAAAAAAGATGGCGTGAGGGGGGAGGAAAGATTAGCTAGCCAGTAAACCTACTCCGCGCCCTCAGCCTCGCGCCGTAAAAGTACAGGCCGTACATGCCAAAGATGCCCACGACAGACAGGCCCGCGACGAGGGAGACGCCCCGATCGATGCCGAGGCGCGAGTACATCTGGCGCGAGAACTGGACGAAGGCGGCAGCCAGCAGCGAGCGGGCGCAGTCGTTTGCGGCGAACAGGCTGGCGACGTGGCGCGGGTAGGACAGCGGGACGTAGCAGATCAGGGCCTGGAAGATGAAAAAGGTCGAGAAGGCGAAGATGGCGATGCCCAGCGTCGGCACGATCCAGTGGACACTCGCTCGGGCGGTCCACGCGAAGAGTAACAGGCCGATGGGGGGACCCCAGACGCCAAACAGGCCCGGCAGGAGCCACTGCTCTTGTGCGACGGGGGCGCCTTTCTCGCGGTGGTGGATCCGCGCCCGCGGGATAAAGTGGTACGTGATATACACGTAATACAAGGCGAGGCCGCAGATGCAGCCGACGGTCAGGGAGGTGAAGACCAGGCCCATCCCGCCTAGCGACATGCCGTACGTGCCGAGGTAGACGAGCGGAAAGGCCTCGAAGAACGAGTAGTAGGTCGCGTAGACGATGGAGCCGTAGACGCAGGCGTACAGGATCGCCGGGTCCTTGGCCGTGATTTCCAGCGGCTTGTTGAGTGCCTCATGCAGCATCTTGCCAAAAGCGAGGGGCGTGAGCTCGCACGGCGCTTTGTAGCTGTTGTTGCCCGTGGCTTTGCGGAGGCGTTGGGCCCGCCGGAGCAGGATGGTTTGAGGGGATGTCTCGGGCAGGAAAGGGAGGAAGACCAACACCACGCCGCCCATTATCACCACCTCGTACAGCGGCCAGCGCCAGTTCTCGGTCACGGCGTAGCCCGCCAGCAAAGGCCCGAACGCCGGCCCGCAGTACATGCTCGCCACCCACCAGATGTAGCCGTAGGGGGCGCTGTACATGTCGTAGACGTCGTCGATCGAGGCCGCCCCGCTGGCGAGGCACGGACTGCCGAACCAGCCCTGGAGGAAACGCAGGATGATCAACCCCGGGAAATTGTCCACAAAGGCGAGACCGATGGAGACCAGGAAGAAGGCTATGAACGAGTACAGGTACGGCGGGTTCCGGCCGATACTGGCGACTTCACTGAGCGGCGAGAAGAACATGGGGCCAGTGCCGTCTATTTTGGAGGATATCAGTATTTGAATCCCTTCTTAGAGGGAGTGGGTCAACAACGTACAGCCAACGACATACATGGACAGACCAAGACTGGCGACAACCACGGAGACATTGTATCGCTCGACAATGTAGCCCGCGGTGGGGGTGATGATCGAGGCGGTGCAGTAGACGACAAAGGTGTAGACGTTGATCAGGGTGACAGTCCACGTCTTCTTCGCGGCCGACCAATTCCGCGGGTTGTCCGTGTCGTCGTCGGCAAAGGACACCACGATCGGCTCCGTCAGGGCTTTTTGGGACATGGCGCTCGAGACTTCGTCCGGGGGAGTGGCCAGTCTGAGTGAGGAGGCGCTCGGGAGGCTCTTTTCGAGGTCCTTTTCGAGGTCCGTTTCGCTGGCGTCATCGTGGTCGTGATCCTCTTCGTCCAAAGGAGGGAGGACTTCCTGAGAGACGAATGGCAGGCTGGGTAGTTCAAAGCCAGTGACTTCCTCGGGATAGTACAGCCACGACTTGAACCCGATCAGACGCAGGAACTGGCCCGCGGGGGTGTCTCTGAGGGACGACATGTCGAGTGATGGCTGTCGAGCGAGAGAAGGACGGAGAGAGTGTCTGATGATAGATGTTGACGTCCTTTCATTGTTTCGCGTCCGTCCAATCTATTATTAAGACAGCCATCACATCACCATGGTGTGTGCCGTGGACCAGGGCCTGACATGCACGGCTCAATGGGTTGTCGTGGACCCCTCCCTGCCTCCTCTCCTAGAGACTGAGCAGTTTTACCTGGCAACGTGGGCAGACCCAGTCATGCATGAGCAGCTCCATCCCCATCCCAACCGCAACCCAACCACCCCCTTGCAAGGCTGTCTGGCTTTTTGGGCGTCGGGGATTTTTTTTCTCTCTGATGGAAATTCGGCTAGATTCCGCGGTACGTGTAGATTGAGATGGACGCGGGTGTCAAAAAAATCCAGTGCGATGGCGCAAGGCTCGTTCGGCTATTGGGTCGAGGCGAGAGAAACGTGCCTCGAACTTTGTCGAACCAGGGGACGGAGATTATCATAGAGTGCCACACACCACCCTCGACGACCGGGGAGGCGGATTTCGCCATGCGGCTGATATGGAGTCTTTTTTCTCGATTATCGAGCGTCTGCTATTGGTCCGATGCGATATCGCGAGGTCCCCGTCATTGCGTATGTACAAGGTACCGAGTACTCCTACGAGTACGGTGTGTTTGGGAGTGTTTGCCATACTGTATGTAGCAGGAGGTGGCGGGGTGTCAAACGGACGCCAGATGTGGCTTGCTGCGGGATGCCGTGGCCCGTGGCAGCTTGCATTGCTTTCTCGAGAAATCTGATTCCTATCGAGTTTTATCTAGCTGAAGGCTGATGCACGAGCAGTCACGAAGATGGATGCTCATGAAATGGCGTATATGACGAGTTACAATACCTCGCAGAAATAATCTACGCGTACGAGTACGAGTAGGTGCTATTGCCGTGTGTGCTGAGCACCTGAGTAGATGAGCTGCATTTCCTCTTTGCGGAATGACCGACGACCGAGATACGTGGCTTGGTCGTGGAGGTGCTGGAATGTGCAGAGAATGGGGAAATCAAAAACCCCCCGGGCCACGACCTTCAACGTGGATGGATGAGGAGTGGTAAAGTCGTGGCAGTTTGTTGGGTTCGGCTAATTTCCACCTGCACGCCATTCATCACATCGGTCAAGCCACATGGGATCTGGCCTGGCGTGCTTGAGTAAAAAGTACGTACATCACGTACATGGGCGCGGATTGAGGCCGTTGACACAAAAAAGCCTAGTTGAGAGGGCATGGCCTGTGTATACTCAAAAGATATGTAGGTATGAGGTATTATTGTATCAGAGTGTGGTAGAATGTAAGTAGAGAAAAGGGTGCTGTTGTCTCTACAGGGTGGATGTATTCGGGGTTGCAGGAATTAAAGAACGTGTATCTTCTCACTTCGACACGTTCCCTTCCATCACTCGTACATAGGCACGAGGTACTGATTCTTTACGAGGAGACACGACTACAGCACAGTTGACGGCCGTCATGTCTGAAACAACCCATCACAAGCCTCGCCAAAATCGCCGGAAGTCGTAGTTGTTTGATGTCAGAAGGTGCCATTTCAGCCCCCCCCCGGCTCGCCAAGGTCTTTTTGGGCTTGGTGCCCTGTGGCTTCAGGCTTCGGACTGCCCTAGACTGTTGGATTTCCAGGTAGGCACTAGGCTTACTTATGTACTCGTAAGATACATCAGGTACCTCTCTACAGGGGTGTGCACGGACTGCCTTCTCAAAACAGGCGAGATCGGCTCGCCATGTGCGCCTCTTTTTTGGGATCGGAGATTTATCTGCGGAGTGCGAGGCTAGAAACTGGTACTACTACATAAAAAAGATATGATGGTGTGTTGATTTCCCCCTTTCATGGGTTTTATCGTCATCAGAGTGTCTGGGTGTCCACCAGTTCGTTCGGGGATTTTACCACGTATGTACTGTACTTGGTGACTCGTGCTCATGGCACACACAGGGTCCATGGAAGGATCTTGGTAGTTTCTTCCGAGACTGCTTGCTCTCCTTCCCGATCGATCGATCACACACGTATGTATGTATGTATGTATGTATGTATGTATGTATGTATGTATGTATGTATGTATGTACTCGTACCACTGCTGCCTCGGTCGGGGACCTAGGTATATTTAGACTACGCACACATGTACTTTGACCTCGTCTTTACGTATGTCATGGCAACTCCGGCAACCAGGCCCGAGATTGGGCATCGGGCATCAAGTACCGAGTACCTGCTGCTATACAGACTCGCCATGTCTTGGTCCGATTCCTCTGTTCCTGACAGCGGTTTCCTCAGATTTGTGCCAGATGTTGATCTCACTTAGACATCTGACTCAATGAAGCCATCGGACCGTGTCACGCATCTACAACTGCGATGTCACTGTACCCCCTTTCCGCCTCTTGGCCAGAAACCCATCAACCACCCCGAGCGCCTCTTCCATATACTCCGGAACGACAGTAAAATGCACGCGCACGTAGCCGGGGAAATCGCGTTGCCCGTCCGTGCTAAAGCAGAGACTTCCCGGACTGACGAGCACGCCGTCCTCCGCGAGGAGCTGGCGACAGAACTCGACGTCGTCATCCACCTGTCCCTGTCTGTCAGCTGCTGGCGGAGAGGAGAACTTGACAAAAGCAATCGCCCCGGCGGTCGGCCGTGTCCAGGAACACATGTCGCTGTTTTTGTTGATGAATGCCTCCAACAAAGCCAGGTTCTTCTGCGCGTAGTCGAGGTGTCGCTGCAAAATCCGGGGTCGGCACCGGGGACTCAGCACCTCGGTGGCGACGACTTCGTCGATCACGCTCGTCGACATGACAGTGTACTGGCGCGTGTTGAGGACGAGATCGAGAATGTCACGGTCGCGAGACACGATCCAGCCGATCCGTACGCCGGACATGCCCCATACCTTACTCATGGAGCTGGTCACCACGACTCGACTGTATTCGTTGTGCTCGACTAGCGACGGGACAGAAGTAGATGCGCCGCCAGGTGGACCGTGGAACAAGGGCCGGAAGATCTCATCCGCAAACACGACGAGGTTGTGGTCGCGTGCGATATCCAGAATCTGCCGTTGAAGTGCCCCGTCGAGGTGAACCCCCGTCGGGTTATTGGGGTTGTTCAGGATGATCATCTTCGTGGCCGGCCTGATCAGCCCGCGCAGCTCGTCAATACTCGGCTGCCATCCCCGGGCAGGGTCGAGCTTCCAGTACGAGATATCACACTGAAAGCTCTCCGGCAGCCCCAGCAGTTGCGGATACGTCGGATACTGGCAGACGACATGGTCACCCGCACGCAGCAGGCTTTGGAACACGGTCAAATTGGCCCCCGTGGTGCCCGTGGCGGTGACGACGTTCGCGGCCGAGATGTCCTCGTTGTACATACTCGCGATCTGCGTGCGGAGCTCCTTCGCCCCCTGCCCTGACCCGATGTTCATCTTGATGGATCGGAAATGCAGCGCCCGCTCCGTCGCGGCGGGGTCGGTCGACAGAGAGAGCAGGTCGTCGAGCGAGATGCTCGGCGCGGCACTTCCGCCCAGCACATACTTTGCTTTGTCTTTGTTGCCTTCGATCCACTACATTCGTCGCCAACCCTCGCCCTCGTTCGCGTCAGGTGAGTAACGTGTCCGGGTTAGATGTCAGGGGGGAGAGTATGACTCACGTTTGCGAGGTGAAAGGGGGCGAGTTGCGCCATTGTACTCGGTAGTATTGGGTGTCTCTGAGTGTCACGCTGAAAAGACTCAGAGGATCAGAAACCCCGTTCTTACATGTGTAGATGTGCGAGATAAAAATACCCAAGGTATCATCAATGATTCGCGTCGTCTCTTCCTGCTCTCTGACTCACGCAGATGTATACGCAGCAAGCACGCCCTTCTCTGACATCAAAATCTTGGCATGACTTGGGGGTGGAAAGTAAAAAGTACAAGCACCAAGATAAGGCGTCCACAGGCCTTGATCTGGCTGATAAGCAGTCATTCTGGGGTCGTGTCTAACCCCACAGAACCCCATCACCAGTAGATTATTCTGTGTCATAGCCTTGATAGTCAGTTGATGTCATTGAACCAGCCCTAAAGTCCTCCCAGGTATCCCTCGCCTCACGATGTGTATACAACTAGTTAACCCATGACATTTCAACCCAACTTCTGCTCCACGCTCAGTCGTCCATAGCCACATCACACATGGTAGTCGTTCCTCTAAATCATCCGTATCTGCACCCACTCACAAAAGCACGTTCAGAAGTAGAACCTTAAACACCCGTCGGTACGACCAGAAACTCCTGGCAAGGTGCCTCCCAAAGTGAAGCCATCCCATCAACACCCACTTATTCTTCCCTTCAGCGTCAAAGAGTCTGGGGTCCAAGTCGCCGAACCAGGCGTCAAACTCTTCTTGGATGTTCATCCCATCGTCGGCTGATTCTGAAGAGGTACCACTCAAAAGCAAAGGAGAACTGGAGGCGTTGCTCGAGTCTGTGTCGCTGGCTCCAAACGGCCAGTTGATACTTCCGGTCCCGCTGAAGGACGGAAAAACAGGCTGAACATCTTTACCGGGTGAACTGAAGGCAGGGTCCCAGTGGCCACCAACACTGCTTGATGACTCTTCTTTATCCCAGTGGACTTGCAAATGCTGATATGCGACGCTACTCGGTGGAAGTCCGTTGTCGCTATTCGACGCACTGTCGCGAATTCCTTCGAGGAAATCGCGGTAAGTCTCAAGGTCGTGCATGCACTCGGCCCAGCTTTCTCCCAGCTCTGGGAATTTGGAGTCAAGCCGCCTGAGCATGTCAAAGGATAAATAGATGTAGGAAATCATGTGCTCCAAGTGGTTAGGGATGCGTTGTCGTAAGATCTCCAAGATTGCCTTGTTGCTGCCTCGCCAAAGCCGCCCTGGTAGGTCATACTCAATTGCCAATCTTTTCAGAGCGGGTGACGCTAGAGGGTGGTGGGTTGCTAGGAGAAAGTCGTGATGTTCATGAAGCAGCGTGCGGTGCAGAGCCAGCAGTGCTTGCCACTGCACGTCGCTCAATGGTTTTGTGGGAGATGCTGATCTGGCTTCGCAAGTCTCAATACACTTCTTTTCGACCATGACAAGGCCAGCATATATTCCTACCACTTCGATTAGTTCATGTTCCGCCATCTTTGTGTACCACTGGAGGATCTACCTCTGACTTCGTTGACGAGTTGCTCCTGTGTGATCGGACTAGTTGTGGGCGGACGTAATGGTGGTCTGATTTCCTCCATTTCCAAGTATGCGGGTGGCTCATGGTTTTTGTTTTTTACCCGGATCTCCGATTGCAGTCGTTCTATTTTTTGCAAGATGGGGTCACCGCCATAGTCAAAAGCAGAGGAACAGCTGCGTTTGTTCTCCAACGAGCATTTCAACTGCTTGTCCTCGGAGTGGCTGTCCCATGCGGGTGGGTCCTTCCTCTTGCCTTGGAGGACTGGCACTTCTTCGAGATTCCGATTGATATCCCAGACAGAGGTGCCCGGGCATGGGGTTCCAAAAGTCCATGGCCTTCCAGCCCGTTTTCCCTTTGGACGTGACATTGCCGATTCTTGCAAAATTTGTTGTTTTCTGGAAGCAGACGGCTCTTGGAAGCCAGGAAGCCGTACGAGGCCCTCATCTCTGCTGCTGGAGGCGACATCCATGACCGGAATGCGCGTCTCGGCAATATCTATGCGGAAGGCTGAGCCGCAAAAGTTGGAAGTCACAGGTGGGGAGTGGGGGCCAAGTCACTAAGCTGGGAATTTATCCCAAGGGCAGGTGCCACAAATGATCAGGTTACCGGATATTCTAGGAAAGATAAAGTAGAGCTAGAATGTAGAGCTGGGGGAGGAGGGAAGTGCCTGTCTTTTTGTACAGTAGGGTAGCAGAGTACGAGGCAGGTGCCGGGAAATCTGCTAAGCTGCCTTCGGTTTAGGCGGCCTTAACCGTTTCAGGTATGGTCGAGGGCTGGGCGCACCGCCGCTTTTAACGGCCTTTCGACATGACCGCGCCAACTTCGAGCTAAACCTAGCCGGGCGAGTGCAACATTTGGCCCAGGTTTACTTCAGACATCGTTTGTCGTGATGGGTAGTCCTTGGCCAAAGCTTACTTCTGTCATCTTCCCTACTGAAAGCAAGAGAATACTGAATCTGCGGAAGGAGGTGTTCATAACGAGGGGACAGCACCGCTGTATTGGATTCATCTCTAGGAGTACGAATTGACAGAACTGCGGCCAGTGTATCTCAATGAAATGAAGGCCACATATCCATCCTGGAGCAGCACACAGGGGATGATGGCACCGGCAGATTTTGAATTCGCTGTTTCTTGATGCTCTTCTGGTTTCAATCTTGGTATCATCGAGTCTTGGTTGGACAACTGGGAAAAAGGTGGCGAGTATTGGAGCTTGATAGAGGAAATTACAGGCTTGATGATGTACAGCGCGTGCTGATAATTTCTTTCAAAATTTTGAGGAGCCTGGGTGTGGAGTTCTAAAGACAATGGCCTTCCACTAGAAGACCATTTCGTGTTCATGTAGGGCCTTCAAGTTGGGGACGTTGTATAACTTGTCCTAAACTGTACGTTGCGCTGCCTGAAGATCTGACAAATGATATATGGATCGTCCCCAGTGACAGATGGAATTTCACACGCTACATGAGCGCACATCCCTGCGCCTGTCTGATTCTTGCCTTGATCTGCTTCAACTGCTTCTTCTTCTTCTCATTCTCGTCCCTAAGATGCTCATTTTGGTCCCTTTCCGCCTGCAACTTGGCCTCCATCTCATCATGTCGTCGGGCCTCTTCTTCCAACTCCTTGAATCGCTCCAGCTGGAGTTGATCCCGATTGACTTTGATCAGCTCACAGTCCTTTTCCAGGCTCTTGATTTTTTTCTTCCATTTCTCCACGTCCTCCTTGAGGCTCTTGACCTCTGTTTCCCTCTTTTGATGGGTCAATTTATTATCCCGCCTGACCTCTGCAATTTCCCTCTGAAGGTCATTGATCTCGCGTTCATAGATCGCTTTTTCGTTTTCCAACTTCTCCTCTAATGCAATGCCGGCCGCGGTCTTATCAAGCGTTTTGCCGTCCTCCATTTCTTTCTGGATTGTCAAGTCGATGCCGTCCTGGGGCCGATTATCCAAAAGGTGGCGCACGATTTCCAAGGCCGACCGCCGTTCTCTGTCGTGGATGAAGGGGGTTGCCCCGTGAAGGATCATGGGCTTCCAGAATCCAACGTCCTCAAGGAGCTCCTTGTGGCGAGCGTGCTGCCTTTCTCTCTCTGCCGCTCCACTTCCCCAGTGTGTTGTCGCAAGAGCAACAGAAGACATAGAATCCTCACCGCACAGTTTTTTGAACATGCGGAGGTTGTTCCTGGCCGTTCCTCCTACACGCGGGCTGTTGATCGCGTGTAAGTACACTATGCCTGTTAGCTTAATCCCACCCTTGTGAGCCTTGTTGAGCCAGTTCGCTATCTCGCGCAGGATGGCAGCGTCGGGCCGAATGGTGTCGTCAAACCCAGGAGTGTCGATGAAGATAATTCGACGGCCGTCAATTTTGTCAGGTGCCCGGTGCGCCTCTACCACGGCAGTCACTGCACGCCCATTTTTGCGCTGTTAGCACTTCTGGAATGACGGCGTTGCGCACAGCTGCTGGGAAAACTTGCCCGATTTTAATCCATCTCCCACTATAGCTTTATCGCAGAAGTGCCGAATGAACGTGCTTTTCCCTGAACCAGTCATTCCCATAACGGCAATGAACGCATCATTGGGCTGGACATGTCGTATTCTTTAGAGCGGTAAGTAATTTAGCCCCCATCGAGATGCGCATATCTCATCCAAACATACTCGAAGAGGGAAGGTGCAGAGTCATGCATCTCCATAGCAGGCTCACACGACTCGTACGGCGGTGGACTGTCTTTGTGGTCCGTGTCCTCTGCCACGTAGAAGGGGTAACAAGGATTCATGGGTTTTCAGACGCAACGACTACTGGTGGGATTGATGTGATGAGCCTCATTAATTCGAGAGGAACAGCCATCAACTTTAATATCTCTGGGTGTATCCAGAGTCGCCGACCTCCCGTTTCCCCCTCCGCAGCCTACGTGGTTTTCAGCCGCATTCCCGAATATTGTCCAATGAAACCAAAGCAAGTCTTGCAGCACACCATTCTCTTGTACCTATCCGAAGATGCTTGTCTCGCCAATCAAAAGGGACTCAGAAGCTGTGGGTGGGTGGAATGTGTCCCGCATTCGCTCTTTGTGATTTTTCGTGGGCAGCGTGTCCCTCCGGTCACAGAACCCAGCGGCCATTCGTGACACGTAATAACTGCACAGCCCATCGACCTGCAGTCTTCCCAAAAGAACTCATCTTCGCATGGTGTGTAACGTCGTCTGCCTTCCGTCGAACCAATGACGCCATGCCTTGTGACGTGGCTGTCGTTGACATTCGCCGTGCTATCTACAGGGGCGTTGGATGATTGATGGCCTCGGGTAAAAAGCAGTCCTTGAAGCGCCCGAGTGGTCATGCTGAAGTGATAAGCTCCCCTGCTCCCCTTACAGACCTGACCATGTTGAGGTGGCAAGCGATGCCGGTTCTTCGTCGGAGAGAATGCCTTGTCAGCCGGATACTTGAATCGCGTGGATGGTATGTTAGCGACTTGTCCAATTGATAGCGAAGAAGCCATCTTTGGGCTGGAGTGAGGCAAGCATGAGCAAAAAGCATTGATACGAAAAACAATTCCAGAATAGGCATCACGTGGTTTTCCCGCCAAGCACATCCAGGGTATTCTGGACACACCAGCGCATCCCACTCCTATTCCTTGGATCGAAACACAAGTAAATAGTCACACATCAAGGCCACGATGGGGAAGAATGACCGCAGACAACCCCCATCCAACGGCCGTCATGTTGGGTTTCAGCGTCGGTCTATTCATCTAGACGACGAGCAACAGTCTGACAGGCGGCCTCAGCTGAGGCGAGCTATGACTGAAGGCTTCCTACCCCCGGTTTCACACCATGGAGTAATCTCTTCCTCTGCACTACCTTCTCGACGCGAAACCATGACGGAAGCAATGAGAACCGCTATGGCTCCAATCCGAAGTGTAGATGGCGGACGCGGTTTGCCATCATTGTAGGCAGCATTCCGTCCACCAGGCGTACATTTGAATACCAGTTCTAACATTATCTTCAAGGGCCAACAGTATGGTCATCGCTCTTATGGGCGTTACTGGGTCGGGAAAGAGCTCATTCATCTCCCTTCTCGCCGACCAGGATGTGGAGGTTTCGCACAGCTTACATTCCGGTCCTGCCCCTGCCTGCGAGGGCGAGCCAGAGCTAACATACCGGCAGACACCGCGAGTATCAAAATATACAGTTTCAACGATCAGCGCGGCAGAACAGTATACCTGCTTGATACGCCCGGGTTTGATGACACGACTCGCTCCGATGCCGAGGTTTTGAAGGACATCTCTTATCTCTTAGCCGTCATGTTCGCCGCCGATATTCGGCTGGCCGGACTCATTTATCTGCATCGGATATCTGATGCCAGGATGGCCGGCTCTGCAGTGAAGAACCTGCGCATATTCCAGGCTTTGTGCGGTGAGTCAAATTACAGGCATGTAGTCCTCGCAACAACAATGTGGGCGGAAACTGGGAGTAGCGATGCACGAAGCGTTCAAAATCAACGACTCCAGGAGCTACAAGACACTTACTGGGACGATATGATTCAGTCCGGAAGCAAGGTCATGAAACATGACGGCCACGCGTCATCGGCTCTAGAAATCGTCCGCACCCTGACGGCTCGTGCCGAGTCGCCCGTCACCCTTGCCATCCAGCGCCAATTGGTTAATGAGGGTCAAACCCTGGATGAGACCGATGCTGGCAAAATTGTTTTCGAAGAAGTCATCGCATCGAAGCGCAAGTTTAAGCTCGAACTTGACGAGCTGCAAGAGAGCTTGGAGGAGGCAGAGCAAGATGATGATCAAGAAGGGATTGAGAACCTCCGGACCGAACGTGCGGCGATCGAGTCCAAGGCCCGACGGCGCGCGAGAGACGGTGATAGTCTCGGAGTCGACATCCGGCAACTAGCCCGGGAGCAGCATCCACTGTATCACAACCTGATGTCCGCCCTCCAGCAAGAAGATCATGACAGTGTTCAGACGGCTGGTGTTACGTACGACCCCGACCGCAGAGTGCGGGATCTGGAGGTGATGCTTAAGGAGGAGCAGCAGAAGCGCAAGGAGAAGGAGGAAAAAAACATGGAGCTCACAGAACAGCTCCGACAGCGTGATCGCGAACCCGCGGCGGAGATCAGCCGGAAAGGACCATCCAAGGCACTGCGTTTCGGCGTCGAACGGAAAATCAAGACCAAAGAGAAGTCAGGCTTGATGACCACCATCATGCAGTTCTTGAAAGTGGCCGGGTCGTACCTGCCATCCGAAGATGAGAGGTTCTACGTGGCGCAAAGCAGTCGCTCGTCGTCGTCAAAGTCCTGGTCCAAATTGAGCATGGGCGATCAACCCAGAGACCCGGTCAATCACCAACGCCAACACGACCGACCAACCCTGAACGAAAGAACCACGGGAGGCGCGAGACCGCAAGGGAATCCATGAAACACTTTTATTTATTACTATTTTGTTTTCGGTAGCTTGACCTCAGTTGCATTACGATTCCAACGACATATATCTATTTTCTCTTGCCCGTTCCGACTGGATATGGTGGTCCCCAAATAACTTACCGCATACCAGCAAGCATCACTCTAGTCCTGTCTAGAAGCCTTTGAAAGAGCAGTGGCTAAGTATAAGTAGCAACGAGCTGTGCTGCGGCCAACGGATTGCTCTGCTCACTCGGGCCTGCGATTTTATAGCCTTTTCCCGGCCAGCCAGCGCAGGGGCCAAGTTTTGATCACGTGGCTAAATGGACTTGCCGCTATAATTCTGAAGATCCCAGCGTTTGGCACTAAACCAGAACGAGAAGATTTCTCAAAACAGGCAAGCGTGATGGTTTCAAATCTACCAATCGAAGTCTGAGTGCTTCCCCCCTATAAAGCACCTTGTAGGGAACGGGGCGTTTCACATCCCGAATGCTTCTTCTGATTGCTAAATGTAGAGATCCTGCTACTGCAGTATCTAAGTTGCTCATTTCGGACATCGGGTCGGGCAGTTCTTGTACCACAGTAGTTACGCAGTCAAATGAGCCTCTATGCTACCCGGATTGACGTGCTATTGTATACTAGTCAATCTGCCGAGGTAGCTAGGACCACGCGACAGAAGTCCAGCGAATCACAAGTTCATGCAAACGATGGCTGAATCTTTCCACAGTCCCTGTGTCTCAGCCGCTCAGGCAGATTCGTCTCATACCTAAACATTAACGATCAGTGAATATCAGAGCTGATACCGACAGTAGAGCAGGGATGTGTGCCTCACATGTGCTTTGTCCATTCACAAGCCAGAGACCTTGTCATTGCTGGGTCGATAATCTCCTCTATGCCAAAGTTGTTCGCCGTGCGAACCGGATTCATGAGGTTGAGGTACTCCGCCTCGAGCCGGTTGTAGACCTGTTTGTAGTTGTCCCCGGCTCTGCGAAGTTCGGCTCGGTGGTTGACTTCGATGCCGCCGTCAAGCGGGAGTGATCCCCAGTTTACAGACGGCCTCATGTTCGTTAGTTTGGTCATTGCGTGAGGCTGTCGAGGTCTTACCATGCAACGCGGCAGTTTGGGTTGCGGTTATCGACGAGAATCGCCCCTCCGATACCATAGCATCGCCGAGTGATGATGGTATAGATGGGAATCGTGGTGGCGAAGTAGGCCTGGCTAGTGATGAGTATAGAATCGTTGGAGGAAGACGAGTGTCAAATAGTTCACCTTGCACAGCTCCATGGCCCATTTCATGCACGCGCTCCTCTCTGCAGCGGTTCCAATTGCAAATCTGGGATTTTGTCAGAACGAAATATCTGTGCTGGGATAGGCAGGTCTCGGGAGAAAGGATCTCACCCTGGGATGTCCAAGAGTTGGATCAAGGGAAGTCCCATCACATCACAGAGTTTGATATGCTTCATGAGCTTCTGACAACCAGGTGTATCCATGGCTCCGGCATTGAATTGAGGATCACTAAACCTTGCTGTTAGCTTGTGTCGTAATCATGCGTGAACTGTTCCTCTTCTACGGAACGAAGGAATTATCAGTCAATAACAAGCAAGACACGTACTCTGCGAAAATGCCCACTGGTCTCCCACCCAAGCGGGCCAAGCCCACCACAACGGTTCGGCCCCATAGTCGTCCGATCTCAAAAAATGATTCCCGATCAACAAGATGGTTGATGATTGACCTGACGTCGTAAGAACGTTGTCGTCTTCTAGGGATAGCTTCCCTCAGTTCCGTGCACAGTCTGTTGGGATCGTCCGTTGAAGGCACGACAGGCGGTAATACGCCGCCGTGATTTGGAACGTATTGCAAGAACTGTGCTATTTGATCATAACATCCACGCTCGTCTGCGGCCAAGTTGTCGATGACTCCGTTGCAGCAGTGAATTTCCGCCCCGCCGAGTTCCTTTGGACTGAGACGATATCAGACGAGGATAGGGATAGTGGCGGTCAACAAGACAAACCTCAGGTCTTCTTCGAATGTGGCTCCTTCAACAACCTTGGGTCCGGCATTGAAGAGCGAGCCGATATCATTTGCCATGACGGAGAAGTGGCATCCAGCTGCCCGTGCGGCACCTAGACCAACAGCCGGACCGACCACGGCCGCACAATTGGGGATGCCCAAGTCTAACTGCCGCATCTGAATCTCTGTTAGTGACTTCTGAGAGTCTGAGATCTGCATAAACTTACCACCCATGGCAACAACTCCAACTCAGGAATGTAGGTCGCTTGCTGGACGCGGTAGGTAGTTATCGACCCGCCGCCTGTCAAAGGGGTCAGCGTGTCAAAGACCCCCCAAGCACAGAAGCCGCCTGCTCACCTGAAGATCCATCAACCAATTTGATCATGGGGAGTTTCATATGTACCGCGAGCTTCTCCATGTAGAGCGTCTTGGCCAGGAGCGCACCATCCGCATGTCCGGCACGGAGAGTGAAGTCGTCTGCTGTCAACAACACTCGTCGACCCCGGATGTGCCCAAAGCCTGCACAGCTGTCAATTGAAGTGGCTTGGGTGGTCTGTTGTCATACCTTGGACATTGTTGCTGGGGGTGAAGTCAGCAATGACCTCCTTCTGCGCCTCGACGATATTATCCGATGAAGGGTTCGCCTTGACCCAGGTTGCAGTGCCGGCAGCGCTTCCGACTTCTCGAAAGCTTCCAGGGTCGAGAAGCATTTCGACCCGCTCCCTCACCCATAGCTTTCCTGCCTCTTTGTGACGGATGTAACCAGTGGTGTTGGACTTTGGAGTTTGCGCGAATTTCCGAACTTGGTCCAACTCCGCCAGTACATCAGACCAATCTGCTGGGCCCTCAGATGCTTTGGACTTCTTTTGACGCCGAGTAGTGGCCTTTCCTGAGACTTGCTGCTGGATCTGGTCAAGTCGCGCGGTCGCGTTTGGCTTGCCCTTGGCAGCACCGTCGTTGGTCATGATGGGCTTCCCTGCACACCTATATTGTACAGTGTTAGTTTAATCTTATGTCTGGCATATGCGGCGCGAGTCTTGTTGTTCAAAATGACTCCCGGGTCCCTATCCGTACTTTAAGCATGAAACAATATTGTTGGACCAAGTCGATGTAGAAGGTTGACTGGGGTGGACGAGAAAGGGATACCCAACGACGAGGCTGTTGCAGCCTCATCCCAATCAAGATGCCTCGGTAATAGTGCTTGGAAGAGCCTGTAGAGCAGCTCCAAGGCTACTGTAGGGATGCACAACCCCTCATCCCCAGGGTTCAATGCCCCTTACAACAGCATCGCGTCGACTTACCGAGGACCATCGCCACCCGAACTCGAATGGGAAAGCCGACATATTAGCCCTCTTACCAACGTTGACACACAAGGAAAAAGATGTACTCGACGCTCCAGGATACATCGGAGCATAATATTTTGTGACCCATTTTGCTTGGGTATAAGATACCCACGGCATCACCAGTGCGATGCTCCGACGGTTGTCAAGACTCCATTACAGCCCCCGACCGGATCTCTCTTCAAAACCCGACTCTGCGAGGACCAATTGACCACCTCTGGGCCAGGTATGAGGTAATTTGAAGGGACCACTTAGTGATCGTGGGCCAGTGGTTCCTCTTCTCCTCTTTCAATAGCCGATCTTACCACGACTGCAAAGACTGTCCCCAGCGGAGAATTGTGGATGACGATATTTTGCATGGGGGATGACACCGCACATTTATCAGAAGCAGCCAATCCTAAAAGTCCGCTACGATGATCACTTGAAGAAGCAGCAGATGGACCAAAGCTTGTGAATGCTTCGATGGAAATCTTCGCTGATCAATAGCCGGTAACCCACAAGGAAAAGGAGCCATCCTACCATGCTATCCACCACAAACATTCTTCAATGGGGCTGCAGAAGCAATTCAGTGGGCCGGGCCCTCCATTGATTCTTCCGAGCCTTTCGCCGATCGAAACATGTTCGCTCAACCACGCAATGCGTTCAATATCCTGATCCTTGTTTCGATGGGCGAAGGGCGTCCTGGCCCACGGGGTCCCGCTCGAGACTGCTGATGTGGAAATATAAAAGACTGTGAAGGTATGGATTGCGGAAATCGCATATCACCAGAGTAAAGCTTTCTCATTCTATGATTTCGCTATTGAAGCCTCTCTGGTACTCTCTTCAAGATGGGTATCGACAATTCCCAAGGCCAGACTCATATTGAAGATGAGAAAGACCCTCAGCAAACACGCATGCGGCAGCAGTCCGTCGCATCTCGACGTCTGAGTGAAGCCCAGGCAATGAAACTGGCAGAGGACGACACCGCCATCGTTGACGAAGAAATCGCAGAGTTTGAAGCAGCCCTCGAAGCACAACCGGTCAAGAGCACCTTTCTCAATCCGCAAATCTCGTTCAATGACCCCCGACACTTCACCTGGCTCCTCGTTGGCTTTGCTTCAATGGGTGGCATGCTCTCCGGGCTCGACCAGAGCGTTATATCTGGTGCCTTGCTCTATATGCCCGACGATCTACACCTCAGCACATCTCAAGTCAGTTTGACCAGCTCTGCCGTGCCACTGGGCGCAATTGGTGGTGCCCTGCTCCTCGGTCCCACCAATGAGCTGGTCGGTCGCAAGATGGCTATCATCATCTCCCTGATTCTCTACACCATCGGCGGCGCCCTGGAAGCCGGTGCTATCAACTTTGGCATGATTGTGGGCGCAAGAGTCATCCTCGGCATGGGTCTCGGACTTGAAGGAGGCACCGTCCCAGTCTACGTGGCAGAATCGGTCGAGAAGAAATACCGCGGCAATCTGGTCAGCCTGTATCAGTTCATGATCGCCTTTGGCGAGGTCATCGGGTACGTGGTCGCGGCCATTTTCGTCAACGTGCCGTCTGGCTCTTGGAGGTATATGCTCGGCTCGTCCCTGGTCTTTAGCACCATTATGCTCGTGGGTGTAAGTTTCCCTTGTGACAATGAGCTGTCGGTGGAACAGTTCTCCTGTCCAAGACCTTCTTCCTATATCCTTCCATACTAATGAGTGCACAGATGCTTTTCATGCCCGAATCCCCGCGAATGCTTCTCCACAAGGGAAAGACCCTGGAGGCTTTCGCTGTGTGGAAGCGAATTCGAGGCCTTGCCAGTGCCGAGGACCGCAAAGAATTCTTCATCATGCACCATGCCCTCGATGCAGAAGTTCACGAGGGTGACACAAAGCGCCGGAGATTCGTCTGGCTTGACTTCTTCACCAATCCGCGTGCACGAAGAGCTATCGTCTACGCAAACATCATGATTGCGCTTGGCCAGTTGACTGGGATCAATGCAATCGTAAGTTGTCTTGAAGCTTGACATTTTCTGAAATCAAAATTGCTAATAGTTGCCCAACAGATGTACTACATGTCAACACTGATGTCCCAGATCGGATTCGACAAGAAGCAATCCGTCTTCATGTCCCTCGTGGGAGGCGGCTCTCTCCTGCTAGGCACCATCCCAGGCGTGCTGTACATGGAGAAATTCGGCCGTCGCTTCTGGGCAAACACCATGCTCCCTTGCTTCTTCGTCGGTCTCATCTTCGTCGGCGTGTCTTATCAGTTGAATTCCGTCACCGCCACAGAAGGCATGTACCTCACGGGGATCATTCTGTACAACGGCTTCTTCGGGTCCTACGCTTGCCTGACCTGGGTTCTGCCCAGTGAGGTGTTCCCCACGTACTTGCGGTCCTACGGCATGGAGTCCACCGACGTCAACCTGTTCTTCGGCAGCTGGCTCGTGACCTACTTCTTCTCGGACATGCAGCGGGCCATGACCAAGACGGGCTTGACTCTCGGCTTTTACGGGGGGATTGCGGTGCTCGGCTGGATCTATCAGCTTTTGTTCATGCCCGAGACGAAGAACAAGACTCTGGAGGAGATTGACCTGATTTTCAGCCAGCCTACCAGTCAGCTTGTGAGGGAGAATCTCAGAAATGTCACGCGGGGGATGAGCGACATTGCGCATTTCCGGTTTGGCAACATCTTGTCCCCTGCAGAGGAGAGTCGTGAAACTGAAAGGCACATCGACGAAGTCAAGGCGTAGTTAGTGGACGCTCCATACACGATATAGATACTGTGGTTGACCCAATACAAAACTAGCTTGCTTTCGCGTTGATCCTCAAATGGTTCTCAGATTGTCTGCATCAGGCATGCTATCTATATATTTGCCGTTCTCTCAGAGGCCTCAATCCGTCACCCCTGCAGCCGCCACTTTCACTGAACTGGCCAAGTCCTTGTCCAGATCTACATGTCCATTCGCGCCACCACCCTCGACATCCCCATTCGTCGACGCCTTGCGATAATACTGTGTAAAATCGTGCTTCAGTACATCCGCACCGCTGCGGAACACCTTTGCAAACTCCTCGTCGGCCTCTGCGCGCTGACACATTTTCAGAAACTCGTCGTTCTCCAGCGCCTTGTCGGGATCCTGGCCGAAAAGGCGTACTATGTTGGCGCTCGAGATGGGGTTGACAACTTCATTGTACTTTTGGCGCCGGATCTCCGAGTATTTGTCCAGGATCGACTCGTCTGCGAGACCCGCGTAGATACCGGCGAGGCAGTCGTACAGGCCGCCGATGTCGACGATGCCGCCAGTCAGGCCCATCCCACCGAAGGGGTTGCATACTACTCGTCACGTCAGTGTCTGGTAGGTTTCTTCTTCTTCCGGAGGACGCTCGGGGGTGTGTATACGTACAGTGCGCAGCGTCCGCAGCCAGACAGAATCGCCCGACGCGCATACTCGGCGCAAGCCGCTGGTGGATGCGGTACGGGCTAAAGTTGACGATCCGGTATTCATCAGGTTTCGGATGCCCGGGCAGCATGGTCTCAAACTTCCACGGCTGTCTCTCGCGGAGCTGGTCGTTGGTGAGACCCGGCTTCTCGCCGTACGTGACGCGGTAGAGGCCATCCTTGCCGATTTTGGCAGCCATGTACCAGTGTTCTGGGTCGATGATGAAGTTCGAGTCGAGCCAGCCGAACTTGTCAAAGTCGTAGTATGTCTTGGGCCTCTTCATTAGCCAGGTGCTCACACGTAGACACTTCCTAGTCCAAGGCACGGAAGGGGGTTAGGGAACTTACGTTGGTGGCGACAATCTGCTCGTCCCACGTCTTGCCAGGGAACTCTTTGTCCCCGAACAAGGACCGTCTCACCTGACTGTTCGCCCCGTCGCACCCGATGATGTACTCGGCCTCGAGGCGCTTCTCGCCTTCGGGCGTCTCGCACACGACCCAGGCCCGCTGATCGTCCTGCCCGACTGACACGACTTTATGGCCCCACGACACCGTCGCCGTGGGCTGCCGACCGATGTGGTCCATGAGGATCTTCCCCAGCCGGTTCAGCGGCAGACAGACCATGCGGTCCGGGTCGTCCTCGACCCCCATCTTCATACCCGCCAGGTACGTGCCGTCGAGTTTCCGCCAGCAGACCCCGTCCGGCATGAACCCCTGGGCGCGCAGGTCGTCGACGATCCCGGCCCGGCGCAGCTCGTACATCGCCGGGGACCCGTAGTGCGTTGCGCGCGGTTGTTCGTCCAGTTTGACGGACATGTCGATGAGGTGGACGGGGATGCCTTTCTTTGCGAGCATCAGGCCTAGAAGGAGACCTGACGGGCCCGCCCCGACGATTAACGCCCATGGTTTGGATGTTGACGACATTTCTTCTTCAATCCGGGAAAGGGAACCAGGGTCTTTGTCTTTGACCTTCGTGGTAGTCGACAGATAGGAAGAAGAACGATATATAAGCTTTCAAATAGCGGACAATGGCAACCTCAAGATCATAGCTGTATTTTCTTCTCGTGGTTTCTCTTGGCTCAAAGCAACTCGGTACAGGTCTATGTATTCAAGGTGGCGACCTCTCTCACGCGATGTGGGGTAAGACGCTCATGACACTGAAGGGTGAAGGGGTAAAAGGATAAAAGGGGGGATTGTGGGGTAGAATAGCCTTGGGGAAGAGGGAGATGCAGCCTTGTCGTTGAACCCGACCCTCGTCCACTCTCTCCTCAGCCTGGGCGTGTCTGGGCATTCGAACACAAAATCAACTACTCTGAAACTTCCCTTCAAAATATCGCATCCCTCAGGTGCCATTCTGGAGGTGATGGCAACAAGGTACGGCACATAATTGGTAATAAACGACCTTATACGGAGATGCGTGGTCTCTGTGGAAAGAAATTACTCAGATTTCCCGCTAGATACGGTAGCTGACACGTAACACCAGTCCGACCAGACACCAGTAGCGTCTCTATGGGCCATCATATGAATGTCAAGCTTCAGCTCGATGTAGTACGACAATATCCACATTCAAGCAAACAATCAAGGGCCTGCTAGTCATGGGAAATTGTTCACAGTGGAAGTTCAGCCAGGCATGGGCAAGGCGGCGTTCAAGAACTCGATGGAACAGGAGCCTCAGGGCGCGGGAGTGATTCGAGTAATAATTCCTCAGCAAGCGGCAAGTGTGGAGTCACACAGTCCGTGTATCGGTGGTCAGTCAGTCAAATTCCATGAACAAAGTCTTACCTGAAACTCTTCACGTTCTCTCTGATTTTCCAGGGACTCCATGACCTCCCTGATCACCTTCCTAAGACTGTTCTTACATCCATTAAATAAGTCAACCGGTACCCATCCCTCCAGAGGAAATGTGGCAGATATGTCGCTAGCTTCAAGAATGTCACGAAATCCATTGAGCCTTCGTGCATCCTCGTAGTGCTTTTCTCGCTCATCATGATTAAAGTGGATGGGACATGAAGGAGCAGACTCGATTTGGTCATTTTCAGCAAGCTTTGACCAATTCTGCTGAACTCGAAGTAATGTGTTTCTGAGCATAAGTGCGTCGGCATCGTGACCATCGGAAGTTCGCGCATAAATTCCGATCTGTCTTCGTATCGGGTTAATCTGCTTATCGTCGTAAATGGCTGCGACAGGAGGTATGTTTTCCCTAAAATGCGATAGATAGTAGCCCTGGAGCATTGTCTTATTGAACCTTTCCCAAGTCTCGGATCTCACAGAAAGAGACATTTCCTTTAGGCCCTTGGGTAACTCAAATAACTGAGCATCATCGGCCAAATCCAAAAACTGCGGTTTTCGTATTGCGAGAAACAAAGGCAAGACATTCGCGTCTTGCCAATCAATGATACTAGTCACTTTTCCTTCATCGGAAACAAAAATATTCCCATCATGAAGGTCTCGGTGCCATAGCAGCGGCAGACAGCGATCAGGGGACCGAGGAACGATGTGTGGCGTGATTGTGCGAACCAGTTCCAGCATTTGGCGTACGGCTGCGTTTGACAGGTCGCTAACCGGCTTAATTGGAAAAGACAATGGTCGGCTGGGGATAACATCTGTCTCTTCGTGGGCGCGACTATTAATTTGTAACAGAGATGAACGTGCGAGAGAATCGAGATAGTCGTTTGGAGTATACCCTTCGATGGAGTAAGCATGAAGCCTAGCGCTAGCATAGACTAGGAACTTACAAGGACCGGAGTCGAAGTCCGATTCCCACAGGACTGATTCCATGAAATGTCCGTGCGCCAACGGGCCTATAATGAATCTCGAAGAGTTTGCTGCTGAGACTTCAATCTGCCGGCGAAATTTGAATTTCGCAGCGTCCTCGGTGAAGTAGAGACTGCCGTAACCCTGAAAGCGTTTGCTGGCTTCAAGAAGACGCTCTTGAATCGTAATAATTTGATCCACAACGCCAATTCTCTGCTTGACGCTTAGGCGGGGCCATGTGCTTTTGAGATCTGCTCCCACAGCTTCTTCTAGAATCATGTATTCACATCCAACTGTGTTGTCATTGTTGTCGCTCCAAGCCAACACTTTTGGTACCGGCAAGTTCAACTCAGCTCTTAAAAAGTCCAGGGTTGCTACCTCACTTGCCGTGATCAAGCGTCGTGGAACGACAGGATCAGGAACCTTGACGATAAATCGCCGCCGACCAACTGTAGCAGTCATCACTTTGTTTGAGGCTCCTTCGGCAAGCTTCTTGACTTCAATTCTACCGGGTTGTCCTTCCAACCCGGCCGTCTTTGCGACCACAAGCTTCAGAGCTTTCATATCGAATGTTAAGGTATGTTGTTGTAATTTTTGGGGCTCGTTCCAGAGCCAACGGCCTGTAGTTGGGAGGAACAAGGAATCATCAGTGAACCTTGTAAATAGGTACGAACGAAGGCTGCGGCCGATCGAGGGATCTGAAAATAGAGGTTTCATCGTATACCTCAATATTGCAGAAGAATCGAGAGAACAAGTATGACTAAGGTGAAGACAACGAGCAAAGTCGGATGCACCGTCTCTGTGCTAGTGGAGATGATGCGCTCCGCCGTAGGCAGGCAACAAGATCACGTGAGATAAGAGGCGGGCGGATTGCAATCCACCATATATCGTATCAAATATACTTCGATTTATCTTCATACTGCGGAGACTTCCTCCACAAAGACCCCTCCCCAACAGATATAATCTAGGAGTGCCTGGACACTGACATCTCGTCCGGTATGGGTCCGCTATGGCGCATGATTTGTTTTCCCAGGTTCCTGCGGCTGCGGCATACGCCGGAAATTCATGCTTCACCCAAGAAAGAATCTTCTCATGATTCTTCGGTTGAAGTCGTGACAGACAATAATGATGCGAGTTCGACATTGGGCTTTTCACTGGGTGAGACCGAGATTGGTAGCGTTGGCAAATTTGATAGCCATGAATCTACAACTGAAAGGTAGGGCATGGAACAAGGAGCATCTGGACTGTATGGCCGGCACTGAGTAACCGCAGCTCGTCTCCACAATCATCTAGCAATTCACTAGATGGCGTAAATCCCCAAGACGAAAGGATACCAGACAGTGTCTCTTCCCCCTCGAGGGCATATGACCTCTTCGAACTCACCCCGGGTGCTGTTCGCCTCGTCAAGGTCTCGCCCAAGGCACAACATGATTACACACATTGTTTATTATCCCGCTCGACCACGTCGTCCAGCTACATCGCACTTTCATACGTGTGGGGGATAACACCGGGTGTATCCACTGTCAAACTCGAATGTGTCGACGCTTTGGGCAGAACCACAGAGTCCAAGGTGCGGCACAACCTGTCGACGTTTCTCGAGGTCGCCGGGTCTCTCTACCCCGAATCGCATCTCTGGATCGACGCGCTGAGTATAGACCAAACTAACGTCGACGAACGGAACCACCAAGTCCAGCAAATGGGAGAAGTCTATTCCCGTGCCGAAAAGGTCCTGATCTGGCTCGGCCAGGGTGATCCTGCTCTCGACTACACGGTCCGCGCCATTTTGAACGAGGAATACCCACGACCACAACGCGTCACGGACGCCCACGATAAATTCTGGCCGGGCCTCTACAAGCTGTGCACGCACGACTACTGGAATCGACTGTGGATCGCGCAGGAAGTGTTCCTTGCTCGAGAAATTTCGATCTTGTACGGCCACGTCGAGATCCCCTGGGACAGTGTCTCGGAGATTGTGCTCGGGTACGCCGACTCCTCGTGGTTCCTGGATAGTTCATCGGACGGGGGGAGTGGCTGCATGGTCGACCAAGCCATCCGCGCCACCCCGGCGTTTCCCTTCTTCATGAGCCGCCATGTGTCTCGCGGCCCGGCGCACTATGCGTTCCGACTCCATGATCTCCTCCGCGAATACGGCACTTCGCGCTGTGAAGATTCGCGCGACCGGATTTTTGGATTGCTCTCATTGACCCGCCATGGCATTCAGTTCCCCGTCGATTACAACCAGTCGCGGTCCGAGCTGTTCTATCGAGCCTGGTCGCATTTCAACACGGACGGCTCTCCCGAGCTGGCGTATCTGCTCATGGTGGCTCTGGAATTGACGCTGGAAGATCTCGAGGCAGAAATCGCGAATGACCTGTCCTTCCATTGGAATCCATCCAGCTGGCTGAGCTGCCGCCCGTTTCGGGACCCCGAGCTGCTCAACCCGTCTGTGCGGCGTCCGACGTTTGACCAGATTTCAGGCGTGTCAGGGGGTCATCAGTCCTCCTCTGATTCGGAGTGCTGGACGTGCTATCTCTGCGACCAGACAGTCCATCTCCGCCGACCTAAGAGGGACGAACTCATCTGCTGTCTTGTCCGGTCTGGGTTCCCCAACCACATCATATTTGAGCCCACGACGCCATTCACATACCTTCCCGCCGTGTTTACCATCATGGAGACACAATCTGATGATGATGATGACGACGACCACCACCACGACCACTACCAGCCTAAGATACAGAAAGATCCACCAGGACTCAGTGTCCCACTTGAAGAGTGCAGACTCTCCATGGTCGAGAGGCCAGATCGCATATTTGCAAAGATCGAGATGAGCTGTCCGGCCCTGGTGTTCCTTCTACGCCAATTGGAGATGCTCGCTCGACGGGACGCGACCTCTGCGCTGAGAGAAGACATATTCTCGTGCGTGGATGACCGGCTCTATAGGTTTGTGCTGTCGCTCACGGGCAAGAGTTTTACGAGCACCACCACAACCACATTGGAATAGACCCACTCTGATCTAGAACGTAGTCTGAGATAGTATATCATTTACGCGAGCGGTTACAGCGTATGGCATGAGATGGGGATTTTTTGCTCTTGTCAAAGGCAAAACACGTAATACTGTCTACGTTCGCGAGACGCTGCTGATAACATTGAATGAAAACTTGAAGCGAGGTGTTTGGCACCAAAGTTGTATCCCTGATACTCTTCCAGATATTTCCGTCCCGGGACGTTAGAGACGGTATTGTCTTCTTGGGCCTTCGCGTCTCCGTGCGTAAGGATGGAGTGAACCGCGAGGGACAAGCGGATCCACCTCGGCCGTGTTGATCAGTGCCGGGTCCGCCTCGTCCAGAGATTTCAGGCCGGCTAAGCGCATGGCTGTCTCGATCTCGTCTTTGATGACTGTATCATAATAGGGAGTGGTTAGCCAAGCGGGAGAAGAAAAGGCAGGTAGAAAACGGGATCGGGGAGATAACGTACTGTTGATAGCGTGCACGACGCCTTCTTTGCCGTAGTTGATGGCATACATGAAAGGTCTGCCCAGGCCGACACCACTGGCTCCGAGACAGAGGGCTTTGAGAATGTCGGATCCTCTTCTGAATCCCCCGTCGATGAAAATCTCCATGTGGTCAAAGACCTCTGCACATTCCCTGTGTAGCTCTAGGAGCACGAGAATGGAGGCCGGGGCTCCGTCCAGCGCCCTGCCTCCGTGATTGCTCACCACGATCCCCTGGCAGCCCATGTGCATGGCGAGCCTGGCATCGGCCGCTGACTGGATACCTTTCAGGACAATTGGCAGTTTGGTCTGTTGTCGCAGCCAGGCCAGGTCTTCCCAGCAGAATGCCGGGTCTATGAAAGACCCCACACTTCTCGCAAGCCCCGAACCCTTGTGGTCGCTACCAGCTGCGGAGCCTCCCACGCCGCTGGAATATAACGTGTCGAGTTTTATTCGTTCGTCTGCTTCTCTCTTCGAGACAACAGGGAGGTCGACGGTGACAAACAAAGCTTTGATCTGTGGGCGGCTGTTGATGACCCTGAGGAGCTCTTCAGTCTTTGACCGGTCTTTGTTGATGTATAGTTGAAAGAAGAACGGATGATCCTTGCCCGCTGCGTCAAGAATCTCGAGCAATGGGAACGAGGCCGTCGTTGATATCTGATTGATGTCAATACAGGGTGGCAGTCACCAGCGACAAATGAACCAACCGTCTGTATGATGCCAGTGGCTGCGGCGCCTCTGCTAAGCGCCAGTTCACCTTCTGGTCCAGCCGTCTTGCCAACACCAGCCGCTGGGTTACTGTTAGCATGGGATCTGACCGTAGAAAAGGGTACCAGTGGAGTTGATCAAGCTTACGTGCAATCCATATAGGAAGCGATACTTGGCATCCCATCATCGTCGCTTTCGTAGATACAGTCGAGACATTTCTCAATATCCGAGGCCGGAACCATATCTTTCTGAAGAGGTCGTGGTTCACGTCACGCGTGATGTTGTCGTTTGAGGCGCCCGAGATGAAGGTCCAGCTCTTCTCCGAGAGTGACTTCTTCGCAGCATCTTCAAAGTCGTACAGGTTGATAAAAGTGTCGAGCGATGGTTTGTCTTCTTGCTTCCGACCTGCCCTCGAATCTTGACCAGGTGGCACATCTGGGAGCTTTGTGGTTGGGTCAAGATCTCCAATCTGCTCTCGAGGCAAGAGATTGGTCTTGATGAGATTCGGTTCGTGGACCTCCGAGTACGCCTCGGTGGCGTCTCTACCAGCATATGCGTAGATTACTATGATTCTTGATGAGTTTTAGGTATCCTTCTGGATCCAAGTGACCTTACTTTCCGCTCCTCCTGGGTGCTCCGGTGCGAATCTTGTCATGTCGTACACCTTTCCCTCTACAACAATCCAGCAGTTGTCGCGTGTGGTATGTGACTGCACGGCAGCCGCCGAGACGGATTTGGTTGAGCTTGACATTCTTTTCTATCCTTGAAGCACGCTTCACATGTAACAGCTCCCGTATTGTAACTCAAGAACGAAGGTTGACCGCTGGTAACAGGCTTCGGAGGAAATCCGATACTATTATCTCGAAATCTTCTCCAACTCGGTGGTGATTCTTCCCCCGCATCTTTGCTATCCTCGGACCAGACGCCGTGAACGGAGGCTAGCGAATGACCATTCGCACCAGGGTAATCCGAGTGAACAGGGGTCCGGGGATTGGTCGGCGTGCCTTCGCATGTCCTCTTCAGGCTGAAGTAGCCTCAGTGGCTTCCTGTGGTTAGCGTGTGATTTTGACAGAGAGCAACACACATTGATGTTCGCAAAACCCAGAGAAGTAGAGGGATGAAAACCCGAACGTCCCAATGCAAGACATTCTACTGACCCATATAACTTACCAGAGGATGCATTTTTTCTTTGTGCCGGAACAGACGGAAGTAGTGACTTGTAAGGCTGACCTTTGAGAGAGGCCGTGCGATTATGTGAGACATGAAGAAATGAGTATCAAAGGACCGAGGAGGACACAATAACGTTACTCTGGACTCGTACAGTGCCTAGTCTTGGTGCTGGTGTCTCCTAACTAGCCGCATCGTTCTGTGTCTGACGAACTGCTCGAGGTGATGCGCGACGACAGTGTGTGCAAGGACCTTTGACAGCCTTCATTGGAGGGTAGGTATCTAGTGCTGAGGTTTGCGTTGCCGAATTTTGAACTCATGGTCTGCATCAATAGGACACCACCAGGGTGATAAATGAAATAGTTATGATCGACACGAGCTGCGACAACGAGATGGAGGGAGCCAGACTTTCAAACAGGGCGGCTTAGGGCTAGTGCCTAGGCAGTGCTAGGTCAAAGCTAGCGAACAGCCAAAGGCCTCCACTTTGGCCAGACTGCCTAGCTAGGCTCGTTCCCCGGCGCCGTTGGTACCATTGGCCGCCTAGTGATGACAGGGCCCAGGTCCGGGCTACCTGTTCCCGAGTGCGCGTTCCCCAGATTTTGGGGGGGTTTCTTTTGCTGGCGATGGTGATTTTCGACGGTGAATCCCCGTCATCGAACACTCTCCGCTCGCTCAGTGCATCTCCCCTTCGACATCCTACAACATCCCCCTCTAACGTTGGGCGCCTCACCTGTTCACCTATTCCACTATTTCACCACAGTAGCGACATTGTACCTGTCAATAAGCCTCAAATCTATCTATCTTCCTTCTACATGAGACTGCAAGGGAAATGGCCATCCGCCCGACAGAAATCCTACCTTCCTCGGGGTAACTGCGGTCAACGACCCTCGATGCTCAATCGGGTTTGCGAGATATTAACTTCTGACCAAGATTTCCCTGGATACAATGGTTCGATATACCTAAATTCCCCAGAAAGATACGGCATCTACTGACTGAGGCTCTGAATAGTCCGCTCCCAAGGCTTCACGAACGCTCCGCTGCCCCAATTGTGACCTCGTCGTCGCCCGGCCGAGTCACCTCGCCCGTCATGTACAATCGCATCTCCATCCTTCCCAGCGGGAGCACTTCACTTGCGACCAGTGTGGCCGCCAATTTTCACGGAACGACGTCCTGCTCCGACATCTTCGTACTGCCCATCAAGCAACCATATCTCGAAAGCGGTCTGCGCAAAAGTCATGTTTTCGCTGTGTCAAGAAGAAGTTGAAGTGTGACCGTTCGCAGCCGTGTCTACCTTGCAAAAAAGCAGGATCATTCTGCAAACATCCGACAGACGACGAAAACATGGAGCGTGGGATTACAGAGGGCAAAATTGAGTCGCCCACTCCATCCACCCAACTTCCAGAGCAGCAAGTATGTCAGGATGCCTCGTTCCCCGGTACACAGGACTATCGGGACGAGGCAGAAACCCGTCTAGAGATTGTCAATGGAACTTCGGATCTGGTCAGTAATACTGCTCAGAGACCAAGCAATGGTCGAGTTTTCAACGGCAACACGTCGTTTTTCCATCCAACCCCAGAGGGAAATCCGATGGATATGATCTCCCCGGACCTCGTGTCTTTTCCGAATACCAGCCCAGATGGCGGAGCCGAGTTCAACCATTCCATGATGGGATTCGAGGGCTTTCTGCCAGGCGACTTCAACTTCATGTCTTACGATCCTGCCCCGAGGATTGGCGGTGGTGTGGACTGGCTCAATCTCGACCTTGACTCGCCCGGTACTGGCGAACTTCAAGCTCACTATCAGAGTGGAGCTTTTGGGCAACCGATGTATTTTCAACCATCGATCCCGCTTGACCTGCAAGAGCCGCTGCAAAACAGAAGCCACCAAGCCATATCTGCACAACTCATGCCAATTCGACACCAAGAATCCAAAAACCTTTCGACCAAGTCGTCCGAGTCGCGAGCCACCTCTCAGCAATGGCCCTTTGACCACACACGGAACCCTGAATCTCAGCGATACAGACTCCCTCCTTTACGAGACATTTTACAAGGCACTGTTGCCTCTAGTGAAACTAACAATGGGACCACTATCAGAAGTCTGATTCAGCTGCTGTCGTCACCATACTTACCAGAGCAAGATCTCTCTCACGACCCGAGCATGAAATCTGCAATGGAGCTGCTGAAAAATTCCTTAGATTTGTACTTTGCAGAATTCCACAACATTTTGCCTCTTGTACACGTTGCCACCTTTCAGATGACCAAAGTCCCTACCGTCACACTGGCCGCCATGGCTTGTATTGGAGCCATGTACTCAGACGACCAACAGGGGACAGAACAGTCATGGTCTTTGAGTGAAATGTGCGGCCAAATGATTGCATGGCTGGTATGTTTTGGACCTTGAAGCGATGCAAATGCTAGTGACTAATTTATTGGATCAGGGCGTGGGAGATAGCACTCGCTTTTACAATGCGCCGTATCTCATTGCTTGCTGCCTTCACCAGATCTATTCACTTGGGTCTGGGAATATGAGGCTTTACGCTAACGCAGATTGCTCGAGGGGCATATTGATGGGTTGCCTCCGCGGGATGGGTTTGTTGAAGTCCCGTATCAGCACCGAGGTTGAGTGGGAAGATTTCAAAAGCCCCCTGCCCAACGAGAATGCAGCAACTGAGTGGCTGAGATGGAAAGACCAGGAGCAAGAAAAGCGCATTGCTTGGTCTTCTTTCGAGTACGACTGCACTTTATGCACCTTAACCGCGCGACGAGGTGCTGCTGACTTACAGGAACTGCCGTCTTTTCTGCCCTGCACTGAGCCTTTGTGGGATGCGAGATCCCCTCAAGCCTGGGCAGCTCTTTACTCACGCCTTACCCCGACCGCCCGAGGAGCCTCGACCGCGAAAATACTTCGAAATCTTCTGGCTGGAAAAGGCATCCCTGAGGATCTACCGGCGTGGGGAAAGAGGCTGTGCGCACAGAGCATTGGCCGACTTCTTTGGGACATCAAGCAGTTGGACATCATGGCGACCACCGAGTACCTGAAACTCCCTTCTCTGGCTGCAGCTCAGAGACAGACCAAAAAGCACTCTACTGCAAGGACTCAATGCGCTTTGTGAATCCATGTATTC
>NW_019174076.1:0-63025 GCF_001642475.1 Fonsecaea monophora
GCGCCCCCCCCCCCCCTCCCCTTCCCCCTTCCTCCAGAATGAGTCATGGCTGAGCTGGGTCATCTATAGCTTCGCGCTCGTAGGCCCCAGGTATCTTCGTCGCTCCAACTTCTTCAGCTCAGCCCTCCGGATCTTGCCACTGATGGTCTTTGGCAAGAAGGCCGCGGGGACAAACTCCATCTTGCGCGGGTACTTGTACGGGGCGGCGTTCCTCTTGCAAAACTCCTGGAGTTCCTCACGCAGTGCCCGCGCCTTGCTCGGCGAGTGGGCGATCTCCCCGGCGGCCGCGTCGGTGAGCACGACAAAGGCCTTGACGACCTCGTCGCGTTCCGGGTCCGGCGAGGCCACGGCCGCGGACTCGACGACGGCGGGGTGCAGCTTGAGCGTCGATTCGACTTCGAATGGTCCTGTGCCGTTTGCGAAAAAGTCAGAATGGGAGCTCCCAATCTACATAAAAAACATACAAAAACTCGGGGAAAAGTTCCCCAGGGTTGCTGGGTACATAAACGAATGAATGACGACAGGGTACAGGATGCAAAAATGTAGCAGTGTAGCATTAGCGGCAGTGATCGTAGTGACACGTACCAATTCGATATCCGGCCGAGTTGATCACGTCGTCGCCGCGGCCCACGAACCAGAAGTATCCGTCGTCGTCGCGCGTGGCACGGTCGCCGCACAGGTAGAATCGCTTGCCGTTCGCAAACGTCTTCAGCCGCCGGTCGAGCGCACCGGTCTCCATGTCGATGTAGCCCTTGAAGATGCCGAAAAACCCCCCACTGTGCGAATCCACCTGGACGGCCATGTCGCCTTCGACGCCGGCGGCATCGACCTCTTCGCCGTGCGGGTCGATCAGTTTCAGCGGCACGCCCGGCAGGGGTTTCCCCATACTGCCAGACCGGACGGGATTGACGGCCTGGTTGGCGCAGAGGACGATGGTCTCGGTCTGGCCGAACCCGTCGTAGATGGTCATACCGAGGACCTCCCGCCATTTCTCTATCACGTGGGCATTGAGCGGCTCCCCCGCGCCCGTCGCGTGTCTCAACGTTTTCCTCAACCGCTCGAGCAGGGGACGGTGCTCGTCCAGAATGAGTTTCCGATACACGGTGGGCGGCGCACACAGGGTCGTGATGGGGTACTGGTCCAGCACCCTCAGCGTCCGGACCGGGTCAAAGGCCTCGCGGTCGTCGTGGACGAACAACGTCGCCCCCAGGTTCCAGGCCGAGAAGAACGAGTAGGCCGCCTTGGCCCAGCCTTGTTCCGAGAGATTCCAGTACGTGCACGACGTGTCGAGCTCTAGCCAGTGGGCTCCCGTGAGGGCGTGGGCGAGCGGGTACGAGATGTGGCTGTGGAGCACCATCTTGGGCGGTCCCGTCGTGCCCGACGTGAAGTAGATCATTGCCGGAGACGTGGGCTGTAGCGATTGAGGAACGGCGAAGTGTGTCGTCTCGGGGATCTCGGACAGCGCGTTCGTGAGAAGGACGACATTGTCGTCACTGACCGGTGGGACTCGTCCGATTTGGAAAATCGTCTTCAGTCGCGGGCAGTTCTTCCGGACCGCCAGAGCTTTTGCCACGGAAACCTCGTCCCCGATGAAGGCGGTCGCATGGCTCGCCTGGATGCGGTACTCGATGTCCTTGTCCACCAGCAGCGTCGTGCAGGGGCACACGATGACGCCCGACCGCAGACACGCCGTCACAATCTCCCACCAGACGGGGAGTCGTGGTGTGATCAAGACACACACGTCGCCTGCCCGGATCCCCAGCGAATCAAACAGCAAGGCAATCCGGTGCGACTGCCGCGCGAAGTGGCGGTACGTGAACTTTTTCTCGACGCTGAGATCTTGGTTGACCCAGTGCAGGGCGTTTTGCGACGGCGCCACGCGCGCCCAGTGGTCGACAATGTGTGTCGCGAAGTTGAATGATTGGGGTTGCGTGGAAGGATCCACGGGGCACGATGGCGATAGCGATGGCTGGGTCATTGCAGAGAAGTAAGCACTCTTTGCTTGATGAGTTTGGGAACGGGAAGAAGCTGGCAAAGTCGGTGCCTGGCAGTCTGGGAGAATACGTCGCTATTAGAGTCGTAGAACCCAAACACACAGCCACAGCACTTACTTCAATGGCATGCCAGGCCAGAGCCCTTACACATGTTCTTTTCTCCTTTTCAAGTGCGGTTTCGGCGGTCCCTCCTGGGGGCTCTCCCGTCAATAGTCAGGCCATGTCTCCCTACCCCTCAAGGGAAAACCTCAGGCCACAGGCCATGATGGCGTGAAGCTCCTCTCCCCAAAGTAAAGTGTTTGGTATTGTACAAAGTAAAGTTCCAAGACCGTCCCCATGTGGGGTCCCTGTATCCACTTGTTTGTAGCAGATCGGGATGTTATTGGGCAATCGTCCGCACTGGGGACGGCCTTCACGCGGCTCTCGAGGCCATGCCCCCCCCCCCCCCCGGCTCCTGTCTGGAGACATGAGAGACGAGATCTCCACGCTCCGCAAATCACGCTGTACGAGGCACGAGTACTTGCTGTGTATAGCGAAGCTGTCGGTCAAACCATTCGTGGAGACGCTCCAGAATTGCGGGGAGACCACATCCTACACCCGGCACTATCGAGCGAATGAGTACCCTCCCGACTTGAGAACGAGAACTCTAACCCTGCGGTATCATTCATAGTGTGTGTACGCGGGTCCAAAACATGAAGTTGCACTTGCACGGCTGTGGGACAAAGTCACGTAGGAGACGGCATATTCGCACGGGAATCAAGGGCTCGGCGTTGGTCGAATATAAGATCAGGGGGGGGGGAGGCCTGGCAACCCGGTGAGCTACAGTATCCTCCTCAACCACTCCCACATATCTCTCTCTCTCTCTGTGTGTGTGACTTCTCGAGTCGAAGACTGACTTATTTCCCTCCCCCGTTCCACGTTGCGGTCGTACAGTAGCAGTGAATACTCTCGAATCATTTGCCCAGTTGCAACAACACCATGGACGCCAAAGAAATCAACCCCAGCCCTGTCCCCCTGGGCCGGACAGACACGATCCAAAGCATCAACCTCAGCATGGAGATGTTTGAGAAGCTCTACCTCTCCCCCCAGAATAGGGTCAAGGGCGACCTCCGCAAGACGTTTGCCAACCCGACTCCATTGTGAGGAAAAAAACACCCTTCTTGCATATCCCCATTAGTTCCCTCGCTGACCTAAGTCTACCTATATCTAGGCCTCTTCTCGGCTTCCTCGTCGCGTCCTTTCCCCTGGCGTGTGCGTTGATGGGCTGGCGTGGCGCTGGCGGCGGCGGCGCTGCCTCCATCGGAGCGTCCTACTTCTTTGGAGGCTTGCTCCAGCTCATAGGCAGCTTCCTCGAGTGGATCCTGGGGAACACCTTTCCCTTTGTGGTCTTTGGCTCCTTTGGTAATAAGTCCCAGTAATATCATATCCCCGGAGATTATTCGCGGTCTCTTCTGACAATAACCATCGTCCTACCGTAGGTGCTTTCTGGCTCGCTTTCGGCGCCACATTGACACCGTACTTCAATGCCGAGGGCGCATTCACCGCCGGTGCCACGACTGCGGCAGAAAAGGCAGCGGGAGCGGCGTCCTTTGAATCGAGCTTGGGTGAGTCTGTTCCTCTCGCATACATATATGCCCGGTCGGTCCAGCGAAAACTAATGTGGTCCAGCCTTCTTCCTCCTCGCCATCGGCATCCTGGTCTTTCTGTACCTGATCTGCTCCCTCCGGACCAACGTGGCCTTTTTCCTCATTTTCTTCCTGCTGGATCTCGCCCTCTTCCTCCTCACGGGGGCTTACTGGAGAGCCGCGGCCGGCGATGGCCAGGGCTTTGAAAATCTCGCAAAGGTACGTCCGTCGTCAGACTTTTTTCCACACAAAGACAAAAGACCACACGTTGGGGATTCGCTTGATTCGCCAAAAACAAAACACAAAGGCTGACAAAAAGGTGGGCGCGAAATTTTCCAGGCTTCAGGCGCGTGCGTGTTTGCCATGTGCATCGTGGGCTTCTACCTCCTCTTTGCCCAACTCTTGGAGGCGGTGCAGTTCCCCCTTCACCTGCCCGTCGGGGACTTGAGCCACCTCGTCCGTGCCAGGGCGCCAAAGTCTGCAGCCACGGATGTAGAGAAGGGCGAGTAAGTGACAGGGCGTCAGTTCCCATGCATGTGACGTTGAGGCAGGGCTTCAAGAAATGGCCTGTCAACCTCCCCGAGAGGCAGAGGCATATTGGCACGTTGGGAGGATGGAGATGGATCACCCGTGTGAATCATACAACGCTGGAGTCAGGCCGCGCTTTCTTCGATCGATCAAGAAAGATGTTCAGATTTGCGCCCCCCAACACAAGAGACTGCGGGTATGGTCAGGGAGGGATGTGAATGGGCCTTCTTCCTCGGAATATCATTACACTTGTGTGAAAAGACGACAAGTCGTGTAGATTGGATTTTGGGCTCCTCCAAATGCACAGGAGATACATAACATTGAATTGCCACAACTCAGCCCTTGGGACACGCTATGTGCAAATTGCCGACGGGGCCGGGATAGACTGGGTCCAGCTCCAAGGTGTAGTGAAATGATTAGAGTTTCTTCGACAGGTCGTGACAGCAGCAGCAGCAGCAGCCTTGAGCGAGGCGAGCTATCAACTATCTCGAAAAGGCTGCTCAACACACACACCTCTGACCACGGGCCAACACCTGTCCGGCAACTTCCTAGAGCCGCTAGAGGTCCCAGAGACTGCCAAACCCCAGTGAACAGAGACTGGCCTCGTGGTCAGATATCGCGCCGACCAGATACAGATCCTGGGCCGTGCTGTCGAGGTGGGACATGGAATTCCGGAAAGTCATTGGCGACCCGCCGAGCTCGGATTGGACGAGACTTTGGGACAGGCTGGGGGACCACGGGGTCCCCGAATGCGTCCCGTTGGACATGGTCCCGTAGTCGACGAGTCGGTAGAGGAGCTCCAGATCCTGTTGCGTCAGTGGGACGTGGTAGCACGACGGGTCGATGAGATCCCGGTACAAGCTCGCCTTGGGGCCAAAGGCATCGAGTTCATTCGCCATCGAGGTGGAATTGTGCCACATCAGCGCGTGGCTCTTGAGAAAAGCCACGTTTTGTCGACTCATCAGGAATGCAGCCAAGCGGTCAGGTTCCGAGTCCGAATGCGAGTGTAGGAAGTTAATGGATCCTGCCACCAGGGCGCAGTACCCGAGGAAGGAGGCGATGGTGCTGTACCCAGCCTCCCGAGCTTTCTGAAGGGTTTCGGTCAAGATTTTGGCGTGCTTGAAGGAGGCGCCGACGCTGGCGGCGAAGAAACTGGTCCGGAATTTGGCGTTGCTCAGCTCAAACCGTCGCCGGAGCAGAAATGGGTGGTGCAGCAGGCACTGACACAAGTGATAGAGCGCGTAGGAGAAGATCAATGGGGCCACCGAATGGAGCTCTCTTGCATTCGCACTGGGGTGCATGGCAGAGTAGTCCGCCAGAACTTCCTGGATCGGTCGATCATATTCAAGTTGGACTTCCAGCGACGACAGTCGGGCTCGGATGGCCGAAAAGTCAGACTGAGGTGCCCACGGCGGCTTCTGATCGTCCTGGTCATACCCTTGCACAATGTAGACGGATGTCCGATGCAGCTCGGCGGCGAGCACGATCACACGTCCCAAGGGCGAGAGGCTGGATGCTGAGACTTCGCTGGTGGCGCCTTGGCTGCTGACTTGGGCCAATGTCAGCGTCGTCTGAGGGATGGACGAGATGAAGTCCTCCTCATGGCACGGAAGCTGGAGCTGACAGGAGTAATCCTGTAGGCTGGCCGGTCTTCCACGCGAACAAGTGGCGAGTCTGTCGAGTAGGTAGACTGACCAATACGTTCGCCGCAGCTCCTCCTGTGCGGCGAACGGCAGGGAAGGGTGTGGCTCGAACATCATGCCGAGGACCTGAGCGACCCTAGCGGCCAGGCCGATTTTGATCCAGGCTGATCCGCGACAAGCTACGCCAGTTAGTTCGGTCGCATTCAGTGGCTGACCCGCGAACGGGCGACGACGACCAAGGCAAAGGAAGGGGAAGCAGGTGTGTAGTTCGACTTACCGGTAAAGTCGCAGATGGAAAGGAGGGTGAGAGCCTGAACGTGTCGGTAGTCGGCGAGGTCGTCGTCCAAACATTGCGAGGCGATCAATCTCCAGCAAGCGCGGGCGTAGGACTGTGAGGCGCGGACTTGTTGACCAGCAAAGAAGGGATGATGGACGAAGCGGACCGACATTGCCAGGACGGCGAGCAGGAGGAAGGTGGGCAACGAGCCATCAGAAACACTTTGCCGAAAGGATGGTTCGTGGAAGAACGAGTATGGCTGATTGTGTGAATAGTTGAAGTAGCTGTCAATGGCGGCCCAAACGACCTCTGGTGATGGCAAGGTGTCAAAGACACTGCTTGGGGGGAAAGCGATGAGTTGGATAAGCAAGGCAGTTTGTCCATGGGAGGGAGATGTTTTGCTCACTCGGTTGTCTCTGAGTCGACAGGACTAGCCCCATATCTCCTGTATATGACCTTATGATTAGCCCCCCGTGACGACTAGGCTCAACCATGGTCAAGGCAGTGGTGGGCCGGGTGTGTGTTCCTTACTCATTTCCGCCAGGAGCAGCTTTGGCCAGGCGAGACTCAATTGAAGTGATCCGGGAGAGGAGAGTCTCCTAGAGGGACCGTCAGCGAGAGCACCACTCTGTTGTTTACTTGCTATCACTCACATATCCAGGGCTAGCTATCTTGGAAGGAGTCTCGGCCGCCGTCTGGTCATCATCCCAGAGAGGCCTGCATCGAAAGGTGTGCGGGTACTGACACGTTTGACCCAGACGGGTGCAGAAACTGCAGGCTGGTTGTTCCCCATTGCAGCGGACCTTTTTGCGTCTTGATTTGGGTAATTTTCAGTCAAAGAGCTCGCTTTTTTCTTGGTGGCGACTTGGGGAGACAAATGTGGCACGCCACGGCCTTCTGTCGGCTGGGTCGCTGGGCTGCTGGACTTACCGGCAGTTCAGGCAGGCTCGTTTGATGCGTTTAGTGGGACGGAAGTCAGTGTCGTTCAAGTCCATTCTTTGTCAGGCTTCGAGCCAGTTCGGGCGGTTCAGCGCGTAATGTGTGTCAAGGAAGGTGGGTTGAAAGCCGGGAGTGGAAAGAGATAAAGGACAAGGCGGGGACGGGAGCCACGGGGGCGGGAATCGTGGATCTGGGGAGCCAACCTGACCCCGTACGGAGTATGTATGTACATGGTAAGAAGAAGCGAGAAGCAGGGACCAGGTCAGTCGGGAGGAAGTCGAGATCAATGATTATCACGAGAGGAGGTGTTGCACAGATCATGAACAAACACAAAATGTGACGTGCATAGACGGGCTGACCTGTACCGAGTAGGGAGTAGGCGGGCACGAAGGCGCGCAGGTAGGGTATTCAGCCAGCAGGAGCCCGCCTCGCTTGCCTAAAAGGGTCTTGGACTGAGAGCCTGGACAACAGATAGGCACGGCAGGCCACCTGGAAGGCTTAGGAGTGACCTTTACGTTCCCTCGCCCTTGCCAATTCTTCCAGGGGCACCAAGGGGACTTTACCACAACTAAGCACTCCAACCAAGCACTCAGCTAAGCATTCCTCTCCCCAACTCTCCCCCTTCAACGCGGATGATGGCTACACGCTCGCTCTGATGATATGCATCCCCCCCTCTTCCGTGCTCCATGCTGAATGACCCTGGACCAAGAGATCTACCTGGATGAGATGATAGTTTGTATCCTCTGGTAACGTACAGGTCGGGATATAGTATGGTATTTTGTAGGTAACTGTGTAAACGAGTTGTCCGTAAAGCCATGCACATGTTTATGGCGAGTAAAAAAACTGACAACTGAAAGCCTCGGCGCAAAAGTCCCTGACTGTGCGCCAAGGCCGTCCCCACCCATGCCTTCACTCTCTCTACTGTACGAGGTACAGGTGCAAGTACCCCGTCTGGGTGCCCGTTGCCACAGCGTGGAGTGATCTGGCTGTCTGGTATGCTCTGGCCAAGAGCTACAGAACTACAGAACAACGCCGTAGAGTGACGAATTTCCTTCTGTCTAGAATCATAGTTTCCTTCGTAGTCAATTTACTTCATCAATGATCGAGTCTCTCTTGATTTATCCGCTTTATGTATAGTTCTGCATACGATATATCCCTCTCAGTTTCCAGTCTCAAGAACTTCGTCTCCCACTGCTGCTACATCAACCAAGTAAACCACCACAGGTAAGCAAGGAGTAGATCTCAACTTCGAGCAAACGACCCAATTCCCAAGGTCCAGTGTCCACGTCGTCGACGCAAAACTCCCAACCTCTCATTGTGATGCCCTCTCTCTCTCCCTCTTACACCTTATCAATGTCGACGGCGACGACAGTGTTGTCCTCGGTGATGGCCAAGGTGCGAGACTGGGTGGAGTACTTGACGGGATTCTTGGCTTCGAAGATCTTGTCCAGTTCCTCGAGCTGTAGACAGGTCACAAATGTGATTAGCATTCCATATTTTTCCAAGGTATCAAGCACAGCGCACGGGGAAGAAAAAAAAAAAAGGGGGGGGGGGGGGGGGAGCATAAGAGCGAATGGGGCATGTGTCTCGACTCACAGTGCGCTTCTTCGTCTCAGGGAAGAAGAAATAGGCCAGCACACCCTGGACAAAGGTCCAAACCACAAAAATGATGTACGTCTTCCACTGGATCTCCTTGATCGCCACGGGCCAGGCGAATTGGTTGATCAGACCGGCGGCGTTGACGAAGAAGGATTGGAAGGCCATACCCTTGGCGCGGATCTCAAAGCTGAAGACCTCGACCGGGTACAGGGCCTGCAAGGGTGTGATGTTGAACGAGTACCACGCGCCGAAGATGAAGATGAAGGCCAGCACGGCGTTGCCGGCCGTCTTGTTGCTAAAGACGGCGTCGCTGTCGTCCACAGAGCCCGAGACGAGCGAGTTGGCCAGCGTCCCGGCCGAGGCGGTCATGCAAACCCAGATCACAGACACGCCAAAGAACCCGGCCAGCATCATCTTGCGGCGGCCGAATCGCTCGACGAAATGCGCGCCGAAGACGGCGAAGCAGAACTGCTCGACGCTGTAGCCGAGCTGGACGTTGGCTTTACCGATCGAGGTGTTGACGCCGGCCGTGTCGAGGACGGCGGACATGAAGTACGAAAGAGGACCGTTACCGCACCCTATTTTGAAGACACGCGTCAGTGGACCAGCGAAGGTAGACGGAGGCGAGTGTTCTTACATTGTGTGAATGCAGAGAACCAGCAAGCGACCGCGGTGCGGTAGAGGCTCGACTTCTTGTTGAAAAGCGCACGGTAGTCCCACCAGCGTTTGTCCTTGGAACGTCAATCCGTCAGCTTTGCTGCAAGACCTGAGAGCCGAGATGAAGGGAAAAAAAGACTTACGGAGCCGTCCAACTCGAGATACTCTTCATACTCATTGAGCTGGAGTCTGACCCAGGCGGAATCGGGATTGCCATAGCCGTGCCACTTGGTGAGGATGTCGTGGGCCTTCTGGCGCTTTCCACTGGCATACACCCACCTGGGAGACTCGGGCAGGAAGAAGGCGAAAATGGCAATGAAGCCTGGGAAGACCATCTGCAGCCAGATGGGGATGAGCCAAGAGTTGTTGCCTTTGATGTTGAGACCACCTCGCGTCGCGCCAGAGGACAAGATCGAGCCAGCCAGCCAGGTGGTGTTACAGAGACCAGTAATGATCCCACGATACTTGGGATGGGCCGTTTCCACGATCCAAATGGGGCCGGCTGCCGCGGCGATGGTGACGCCAAAACCCAGGACGAATCGACCGCCCATCATCTGACCCTCGGAGGCATTGGCAGAGGTCAAGCCCTGCACAACGGTGCCGACGATGATGAGAATGCTACCAATAAACATGCCCACGCGGCGTCCCCACTGATCAATGCAGGGCCCGACAAAAGGCAAGGCAGAGACACCACCGATCTGGTACATGGAGGTGATAAGACCTGCCCAGATACCCTTGTTCTCCCCATGGAAGTGCTTGAGGAAGTATTCCTTGTTGTTGAGCAGTCCACCGAACAACATCGTGTCGTAGCCGTTCATCGTCTGGCAGAAGAAGCCAATGAGTAGGCAGGCGAATAGCTGCAGAGTGCGCGGGTGCAACATTGGCACATCTTCCCGGATCAAAGCCTCATTGAAGGCCTCACTGCCTCTGACTTCCTTGACCGCGACGACCTGCGACACAAGGTAGATGGTTAGTCTTTCGTTCTATAATGGGCAATAGGAGGACACGGTATGTTCGGTGAGTATGGAGGCTCACATCTTTGCTCTTGTCGATTGAGCCAATGCGCTCCACGGTCTGCGCCGTAGGATCAGAGATCTTCTCTGGAGAAGCCATCCTGTAAGTCTGGAAAATCCTGAAAGGAAGATTGTCAAAGAAAGTGATTGTGTCTCTAGAGTGAGAGTTGTGATGGTGAGACGAAGTGGACGGGGAGATGAAGGGTTATTTAATCTCTATATCCACCAAGACATGTTACCATATTGCAGCGGAGCTTCACAGTCCACCGTTCCTAGCCTGGTGTGGTTGATGGTGTATGCGGGATGGTCAGACCATCAGGTCGTATCGAACCTGGGCACCTGGGGTAGGAAGAAAAGCCTCCCGACATGAAGCCGATGAAGGAGGGGAAATCTAAGAGGCCCGATTGATTGCCACCACGATGCTAAAAGGGGAGACGCTCGTGCCCAAGACTCCTAGCCGCCTTGAATCCGGGGGGGCGTTAGGTTTCCTCGAATTTGCTTGCGGAGTATCCAGACGGGGGTCCCAGAATTCGAAGGGTGTTCGGAACTTTGATGCAGGTCACTTGGACCAACTGGTCGCTGATTAAATCGTCGGTTAGAGCCTCCAATCCGATTCTTTGCATACCGATAGCCTGATAGCTAGAGCTAGGAGCTTCTGTCTGGTTTACCAGTGTTGCAAAGCGAGATGGGTTCAGCGGGCCGAGGACGAACCTTCAGAGCCTCGCATTCGCCAGATTGTAGTTGGCTTGTCCGGGCGAATAACACCAGGAGTTTCGCGCCCGAGGATCAAGCGGGCAGGTCATGGGCCTCTCTCGCTTCCTGACCTGGCGGAGTTGGCGATCTTGGCTGTCCACGGCCATTCGTCAGGGTTGCATTGAAGGTGAGACGAATGTCAGTCTAGAAGGCTGACCCTTTGTTCCTCCAGGCTCTAGCGGCGCCATGGTCGAAGGAAGTTTATCCCTCGAACCTTCATCATCTTCAGTCGACACTCTTCGCTTTGTCATTGGCGTGAGATTAGGACGGACTACCAAGAAGCGAACGAGTGCCATCGCGTTGTGCTGCCGAATATTAAGCGGTAGAGCAAAACTGCCAACTTGTTCCCGTGGAATTCATGGGGCGAACACGAACGGTGCTGTCGCCAAGTTCTTGCTTGTGGCGTTGTTGATTATAGCATGGAAGCTCTTGGGGCTTTTCCGTGTTTTCCTCTTTTGTCCACGGTCATGCCCACGGTCGACGCCAGAGCTTGTCATGAATCACCCTCTCCTCTGACCTGCTGCTGCAAGGTTGAACTTCGGGCCACTCCTTGCTGGTCTCATTACCGAGTACAGAGACGGAGAACGGAACACTCCTTGGCCTACCTGCTGCTTATAGAAACCTTTGGTCTCTGTACCGTGGATACAGAACCCCAGCTCCAAGTCTGCTGAGCACTGAAAATTGCAAGTCCTCGAAATTACAACTTGGCACTGGCTGATCCTCGGAATCCAAGCTGCATGGCTTGTTAAGATTGGAGTCTTGTACTTCAGCCTTGCGTGGTGGTGAGGTCTGTCTGTAACCTCCTCTTCTACTGGCTGGTCACGCCTGTCTCGAGAGGTTGATTCTGACCCTGAACGCCGGCGAAGGTAGCGCCATCGCAAAGACTCGTTTCGAAACCCTCAATGGCCAGCACCCCTCGTTGCGCTTTTTAGCCACGCTACCGGAAGACAGAAAGCAAGAATTCCAGTTACCACATCGACTTCGGCGTTGCGAATCCAGGTCCGAGGGTCTGTTGGCGGTGTTTAGTTTACTGATTTGGTGCCGCCATGTCAATTGCCTCCTCATCTTAGTGTGGCAATATAACAAGCCCATCACGCCAACGTTCAACCCGTCCCCGGTTGTCTGAGTGGTCGACTGAATACCTGCCCTATACCCAGCCCATGGAATACTTGACTCCACAGAGAGCGTGGCTCTTCGGGCGATTTGGAATGTGGTTCCGCCACGCCGCTTGGCCTTTAATGGTAATCCAAGCCCATCAACCTGATTCTGATCTTGACGCATTGAGCCATGCTCTGGTCTCTTCGTGACTTGCAGAGAAATTTAGATTGGACAACACCGCCCGTGATCGAATTCCAGACCGGGATTCGCCTCAGAGTTCGTGTCGTGCCAACCGGTTTGAGCAGGTATACAGGCGACACAACTGCCATCAATTGGATCCAGCCGCCCAGACTTTCTGACCTTCTTGGTGGCTCTTCTGATCTGCATTGCTTAGCTTTCTGTTTTTCCTGAATCGAGACTTGCATCGGGCTGGGCAATCTCGTCCTGGTATTCTATCTGGTGGATGGGGGCCGGGGAGCCGCCGATGACCCTCAACGAAGCGAGCAACCTGGATGTCTGAACCTCATTTCTCCCTAGCTTGGCCTAGACCCTGCGTCAGGTGTTGCTTCTCGCTCGCAACAGGATCTAGACCGGGTTTGAGCGCATGTCGAAGAGAGTGTTCTGCACAGCATCAGGCGATCGAGCCCAGACTCTAATGCTGGTAGATGTGTAGGTCAGACCAGGAAAGCGCCACCTCCTGCCCAGCTCCTACCAGCTCCTGAAGATGGTTTGCCACTCCGTTCGTTAGACTAGCAGCAGCCGTGTCTCACCCTTTTGATTTGCACTGGTCAGCGTCTCCCGGGATATTGGCGGGGGGAAGGAGTGCTGGAGGGCGTAGTTACCATCCCATGGCCACGTCTGTCGATCGGCGTGTCCTGCCCTCCCTGATCTAGAATTCCAAAGGTCATCTGGGTCTGTGCTCTCCGCCACCCTTGCATTTCACCGCTGCTGCCTTCATCGCCACTTTGTGATGCCAGAAGGTCTTCAATCCAGTTGGCCAGACTTGCAGACAGCTCCAGAAGTTCTCCCAACGCAATGTGAGAGCGTGACTCCAGATCGCGAAGAGCGTTTACCTTGAGATCGACTGAGGCCTTCGACATCGTCGTTATTTGCAGTCCCAAGAGTACCTGGCTCGAGACCAGCCTTGGCCAGATAAGGTGTTCCCTCATGTGAGTCGGTGTAGTTGTTTCGATTGCGCAAAGCCACTCAGTCATTCTAATCATCTTTGAAACACCAAGTAAACGGTCGGATCCTGCTGCACGGTCCCTATTCACTTCACCGCTGGTCATATCAACCACGAGCATAGCGATCAGTAGCTGGATACCGATAAAGAAAGCCCAGAGCAAGAACGCCGCCTCTCTTACTGCATCCGGGGCGAAGATATCTTTAGCTTCAGCAAGTTTGAACCAAACAGCGTAGTAGCTGAGAAAACGGTTATATCCTTTCGCAAACGACACCTGAAACCCGGCAAAGGTCGAGCTCAGGGCTTGAAACAGATTATGGCCAGTCCCTGCGTCTTCAACAGACTCATGAGCGGCAAGAAGTGATGCCATCCCCTTCTTTATCAGCAGCCGAAAATGAGAGCCAGAAATCCGACTTGCGGAACCGATTCTGAGCAAGACTGTGCGTCGGATTGGTGCTCGATTCAAATTGCGCGAAAAGCCGAAGACCGACTGTTGTCCTTCAGTCTGAATACGACGTGTAATAAGAGCACAGCCTCGTACGAAGGTTGTAAAGTCGACCGCCGATCCAGGCAGAAGCGCAGACTGAAAGGCCAAGGCGTAGCAAGTTGCCAGCATCACATCATGCTCGGTTGCCGAGTGATGGGATTTGGCAAACTCATCCTTGAGTCCAGAGATTGCACGGCCCTTGTGCAACAGTGCAGTGTACTTATCATGATGGACGCCAGTCAACGTTTCCATATGCGAGGCAGCCAGAGCCAATAAAGCATTCATCAGATGCTCGGAGTGAAGACTGAGTTGAGGTATGTCTTGCGTCCAAACCGACTTCTTGGTTAGAGGCAGAGGCGGGTATGCGAAGCAGAGAAAGTGGTGGAATAACCGCAAGTCGTGCAGGGTGAATGATGCGGAAACCATGGATATTTCGGTCGTCGGCTCTAGCGATACACGCTCGATACCCCTGGCTTTATCTTGCTTCTTGATCCGTCTTTTAATGGACGCTGGGTATTGACAGTCTTTTCCCTTGGAGACGCAGTTGCCGCATCGAGGCTTCTCCTCGCCGCACTTGACATGGCGGGTCTTGCATGTATAGCAGCCCGCACGGGACTTCTTATGAGCTTGACGGACGTTTACCCCGTAAGGGACTATGGTCAAGTTGAGGGATTCTTGGTGACTCGCCATCTCGTCTGCATGTTATCGTCCTTGTTATCCAGGGAGGTGATCTTGCACCGGCTGTGGCACAGTGAACAGCGCAGGAGAATTATTGACTATTGAAGAGTATAGAGTATTACTTAGAGTTCAAGACTGAGAATTCATTTCATGTCATGTCTGCCCTGTAAGCCAGGCGAGAAATGCGCTATGACTAATTTGGTCTAGTGTTATATTCAGATACCATTGACTCTTTAGGATTAGCTCCTTCCCCACCTCCTTCGTCATTGGACAGTGACGTCGTCAATATCGTCGATACTTCAGGGAGTCCTTCTCTTGCCACAACCAAACTTCATTTTGGAGTTCTCTTTTCAATATTGCTGGTGGCTACTGAGACCAGTGAGCGAGTTCATATGCTTTTCTACCGTCTCATCCACCGACATTTGACGCGTTCTGTGAGCACAATGAGCTGGATGGACTCCTGGTCAAGGCCGGGCAAGCATGCGGCAGTACCACCGCCATTCTATCTCACCCAAGGAGAAGACGTCCCTTACTGCCGCACGTGCGGTAGAGTCATAAGTCAGTGCAACTCCGCGGTCCCCAAATTGATCATGAGAACTTTAACCTCTGACAGCGCCAAGGCATCCGCAAGCAGCTGCAGAAAGGCCCAAACACGATCAAATACTGCTCCGACCGATGTCGAGGTCGGAAGCCAGGTCCCACGGACAAGAAGGTGGAGAGGGCGATCGTGGCTCTGTTGAACGCGGAGGACGGATCCGGGATCGAGAAGACCGCCGCTCGAGCCAAGGTGGCGAAAGGAGACCGACGGGTCATTGTGACGTGTGATGAGATCGAAGAGGCCGTTTTCGGCACGAGACACGATCCCACCAAAACCTTTGGGCGCAAAAAGAACCGTGCGAGCCGTGCGCTGCAGGACGATGGTGAATGGAAAAGTGTGGACATGGTTGAGGATCACGGAGCTTCCTCCGATCAGGATGTATCTCCAGTAGAAGATGGTCGTCAACGAACTCGTCCGCAGATTCGCCCGCCCCAGCTAGAGTCCGACGTCAACGGGAGTATCGGGGGAGAGAAAGGCTGGGCCGAACGTCACTCTGAAACACCCGAGGAGTACGAAAAGAGACTGGAGGGACAGCAACGTGCCGAGCAACGCGAGATGGTCCGTCGAGCTGCAAGGCGGGGGGTCGTGTTCGGGTTTGATGTGGATTTCTCCTCACAGCCGGATGTTTCAACGCAGCAGGCTAAAGGAAAAAAGGCCGTGTCAGGTATGGATGGGAGCGCGACGGGGGATCAATCGTCTCCTCAACTGCGACGAAAGTGTGAAGCCTTGATGAACGGTTCGGTGGTAGAACCCAGTTTTGCCAAAGGTAACTGGGCTCTCCGATGGAGGGAGTAGGGCTGTCGCGGTCCCAATATCAACCTCGACCCAGCTCGCCCTTGTCTCAATTGAAGATACCTGCGACGGGCTTGAGGCAGTGATAATCAAACCATCCTGATCGAGTCATAGCAGGCGCATTTGGCACTTACGCCTGCTCCCAGCCAAAGGCGAAGCCCGCGGTTATCTGACCCTGAGTTCGAGTTAGGGGATGTATCGCTTAGCCCAATGAGAAGGACAGCTGGGGACAGAGTCGCGGAAACACGTATATGGTTTCGTGGATGTGGATGCACGGTAAAGCCCGACTGCGAGCGTACAGAAGCAGAAGTATTGTGGCAAGCACCCAGCAAGGGTATTCTTGGCTTATTGACGGTAAGGAACAGATGATCTGCGCCTCAACCGGTCGAGCAGACTGGAGTCACGTAGCAGTAACAGTGAATTATAGACAAGGCGAGGAAAGCTGCACAAAGCAATCAGTGATTCCTCGCTCTGTCGTGAGGAGACACGAGAAAATGGTCCAGGGAAGAAATCAGACGGGGTTGATTTGATTTCCGCCTTTCTTCTCGATGCTTTCTTTGCTCTGGAATGTTCTTGATTTGTGGTAGCCTGTACACTGGCCAAATACATACATAGATTACATACCTGACAAAATGCGCAACCGGCTTACGCGTGAGTAGAGAATGCGCAACCAGGGCATGTGTTGAGTAGAGAGCTCCAATTCACCAACGTACCTGACATATATACGCTCACTGGCCACCCCCTGATAGCCCGTCTTAGGGCATCATCCTACCTTTGGAGATGGGAACAACAAAATATCCATTCTCGTTTCCGAAGAACGTTCTTCTCAGCGCCCCTTTACATATTGAGGTGAGCCATCCCTTGCGCCGGGTACCGGTCGCCCTTGACGGGATTCTTCTTCAAAATTTCCGCAATCTCCTTCATCTCGTCGTCAGAGAGATCCACGACCGTAGTGTTCTCGACGACGCGCTCCGGCTTGGTGGCGCCAGGGATGGGGATGATGGTGCCCAGTGTGATCTGCTCGCCGTTCTCCGTGGTGACGGTGCGGCCGCTCAGGCAGCGGACCCAGGCGATGGCGATCTGGGCCTTGGTCACGCCCTTTTTGTCGGCGAGCTTCTGCACCTCGTCCACGATCTGGTTGTTGTACTCGAGCACGTCGTCCTGGAACCGCGGCATGAACTTGCGGATGTCGCCCTCGGGGATGTCGGCGTTCTTGCGGATGGTCTCGCCCGCCAGCGCGCCGCGGCTGAGGGGGCTGTACGCGACGATGGGGATGTTGAGTTTCGCGCAGGTGGCGGCGACGCCGTTGCGCAGAATGTCCGTCGTCCAAAGCGACACTTCGACCTCGACGGCCGCGATCGGGTGGATGGCGTGTGCACGCTCGATGGTGCTCGCCTTGACCTCGGAAAGACCAATGCCACCTATTTTCCCCTCCTTGACGAGCTGCGCCAGGGTGCCGATGGTCTCCTCAAGTGGCGTGTGCGCGTCGAGCCGAGCGCACTCGAAGATGTCAATGCTCTTTGTGCCATCGAGGACCTTGAGGCAGTCTTCCACGCTGCGCCGCACGTTTTGGGCCGATCCGTCGGGCTTCAGCCCGCCCGGGACAAGGCCGCCTTTGATGCTGAGCACGATCTTCTCCGCGTCTTCCGGGTGTAGTTTGAAGTACTCGTGAAGTAAGTGGCAGGAGTGCCGCTCCGGTGTCCCATACAGTTCACCGCCGTTCCAGAAATTCGCGCCCTGCGACAGCGCCGTCTCCATTGCCCTGAAGCTGTCGCTCGCCGGTTGTGCATTGTGTCGCCAAGTCAACCCCATCATACCATAGCCAATTGGCCCGACGGGCTTCCCGAGGATCTTGATGGGAGCGGACATCGTTTGGAACTGCGAGTCGACCAGGTGTATGGTGTTGGAGAGATCTCTGTGTATTACTGCCTTTGAAGAAGGCAAGCCGCGGCAATGTAGAGGGGGAGGTACTCGCTACGGATCTGGTCTAAAAAGGCTTTCGCCGACCAGTGGTAGATCAAATACCGTAAATAACGTCGATCGCGTGGGGAGATTGTCTGTTTGTATTGCGATCTAGAAGAGAGATAAGAGATTCCCGTCTTGACGGTTGCCTGGAGAAGCGCGCTATGATGGTGGTAGTAGTAGTAATGACGTTAGTACATCGGATTAGGTGGAGCAGTGAGAAAGACGCGGTAGAAAGGCTCAAGACAATCAGGCGGAGAGGAGCAGCAGCTTCACCAAAGTCCGTCTCTCCATATATGCTCATGTCAGAAAGAGATCAATGTCATTGTACTATCCTATGGAATACATCTGGGTTCTGTAAAGGTAACTATTTGCAGGAACAGAAAGGTGTCGCTGACTGTGCTCGGGGCAAAAAAGAAGAAAGGAATTCATGTGGTTCATCTCATCCCACGGTCAAATCCTGGCTCAGAGATGAAAGAAGCCTGTGAGTTTTGTGTAATCCAAAGAGACCCCTTTCCCTCGACAGCCACGTCCTCGTCCATGCCACTCCAATTCATGTACAGTTCACGATGTTGTGTAGAGCTTGGTTATATCCCGGTACCAAAGAAAAGTCGAAGAGATGGTGACCTCCCAAAACAAGGCAAGAAACGCGCTGGCACAAACCACTTTTCCCTCGTTGCAATCCCATCCATGGCAGCCATCAGGCCCAGTGACCTCAACCGAGGAGTTCCTGGCTCTTGTTACAGTCTTCGGGCATCAAGCCACGCCTTTGTGCATTGATCATGTCTTCGTTCAATTAATGGAAAACAGTGCGCCTGTCATGTCTTCCTCGCCGAGGCCATTGGGTATAATTTCTATGCTTGGTGATGTTGATGCTTGTGTTGCCAACAACAAAAAGGAACGACTCCAAAACTTTCCTGTGTCATGCTTGTTACCAGTCTGTCGCCGATGTTGCGGTCGCAATCCTGGAAAAAAAAGATTGAGAAACTCGTCATCCTGATAAAGGGTATCGTTTGACCACCGGTTATCTTCGCACAGCAAAATTCGATGTAGAGCCCGCGGTTACGCCGAAGTCCTAATATCATTCAAATTGCTCATTTTGCGTATCGGTAACAGTGTCGCTCAGGTTGATGAGGAGTTGGGCCAGGCATCGCTTGGTGGCGGCATCGTCGCGGAGGACATTGGAAAACGTCGCATCACGAAGTGGCTCAGGCAGGCACTGTCGCAGCGCTTGGCGGGCTCGGTTGTTGTCACTAAGCCTGGGGTTGGGTCAGAAACAAGCGCTGAATACCACACCGTGCGACTGAAAACTCACCTCAGGAAGCATCTAACCACGTGTTTCAAGAGCCGTACAGTCTGGGTTTCGACCAACCCAATAACCATATTGCTCAGAACGGTGCCGACCGCATAGAACCTCTCATAGGTGGCACAGATATATCCTAACCCTGTGTCATCAAGCAAAATCTTCTGGACGATGAAGATGGCCACAGTTTTGGATAGTTCGCTGCCCGTCTCCATGATGCGCAGGCAGAGGGGGATTATCTCTGTTGTCAACAGAAACGTGATTGTAGGGGAAGAGTTGTTGGTGTTCCCGTGGGCCCCTGGTGTGCCTGCCGGATTCATTGAGACGCCGGATGACGGTTCATTCTTGACTAGGGCGCCAATGACACCAAGTGACGTGAGCCGTAAATATTCGAACGGTCTTGACTTGGATGTAGTATTGAGGAACGGATAGAGAAAGAGTGGAATGTGCGCTGACGGCCAATGTTAGCATTGAATTCGCATTCCGAGGCCGTGAACTGCTTACCGTTCAGAAACAGCCCCCTGGTTTCGTTGTGGCTCGCCACGCATTGAAGCAAGGCCAAGGCGTTGCACACACGGTTGCTAGCCGCCGCAGTGAGCTGACTTGGGTTCAGCAGCGGGTATACTGAGATGATCTCCTGGAGTAGACTGGTCATGACGCCGAAGCTGTGCCAGAGGACCAGCGCGAGCTCTGGAACCTGCTCCCGTTTCTTGCTCAGTTCCATCAGAGCTCCTTCTCTTCTGTTGGGATCCATCAATTCCGCCACCCATTGTAACACCTTGCGATTCTCTTCTGACAGTTGTTGATCCATGCCCGGCGTTGCCTGTTCGTTCATCGATGTCAGGGACGGGCCCATAGCATTCTGCGCGTTGTCGGCCGTAGCCTGGCGGTTTGTGTTTTGCGCATGTGAAGAGTTGTGGTTGGGGTTGACCGCGAGTCGGGAGTAGTGTTGCTGCTGAGCCGCGGCGGCAGCGGCGGCAGCGGCCTGAGCCTGCGCCTGTTGCTGTCCGTGGCTCAGGGCTTGATGACTCTGTTGTGGACCGTTGTGCTGCCAGGAGGATTGGTCATGCTGGTTGTATTGTTGCTGATGCGAGTAAAGATGCTGTGTCTGAAGCATGGTGGTCAGAGGGTCGAGTTAGGGTCAGGCTAAAGTCATTCTTCAGGTCGAAAGGGTGAGGCAGTAAAAATGTTGGAAATCAAACGACGGTGACGGAGACCGCAGTCCAAGTCACCGAGCAGATTCGAGGACAATGTGAGTGACTAAGATCGGAAGTATAGAGACTGAAACTCGACAATGAAAGGGATTCGACGCAGCAAAGTGCAGAGCGGGGAGCGGGAACGAAATAATGAAATCGGCCCCCTACTTTGCAGTCCGCAGAAAACTCGAAAGGGATCACGAGCAACCGTGGGCCCAATTGTCTGTGGCTCACCGTACTCGTACATACCTACCCAGCGAGCCAGGTGCCTAGGTCGCTGGGGGCCACAAACTCCTAGGCAAACTAGGCTTAGAAGCTTGGCAGCTTAGTTAAGACAGCGGCCTTGGGGTGAGACGGCCAACGGCGAGGTCTCCGGAAGCCCCTTCAATTGATCAATTGTCCCTATACCTCGCACGCACCTCGTACATATCCTACTTGCTTACCTACATACTACGTTCCCTCAGTCGACCAGCCTCACCTCCCTTCGTAACAGGTCCTTTCATGGCTGGTCCACAGGCTCTGTTTCGCTTTTTTTATCCGAAGCTTCTCAGTCAATGACATCGTTGTTCCACCAATGAAATCGAGACATTACAAAATTTGCCTGCCGTCGCGACTGGATATATGATTTCTTGCCGAAACTCAGCACATGAGAAAGAGGTGAGTAGGGAACAGATCCTACGAAAAAGGTGCGCAAGTCAAGATCAGTTCAATAATATGAAACAGTAATTGTCAATTTTCACCAGAGCCTGCTCAATGCAATGCACAATAGGTATAGTATGTATCCCCTTTCCTTCATTAATCGAACTATATCCAGTGATCTCAATAGCTGCGTAAAGCCAGAACTTTTGGGTTCCGGTATCATCATACATTTCATCGTCTCGACCTCGATCTGCTGCTTCGTCTCGTCCTCCGGTCTGAGGAGCTTTCACTACCTGTGGGCAAAGTCAGCAAAATGTGTGGGACAGAAGCCGGGCCTCAGTTGGACTTACTTGATACCGTGTAGTCGGAAAAGTAGGAGCTCCCATATCCAGAGCTGCTCTTGTCGTCACGTCGATTCCTCCTCTTCAGGCCCAGCCACAGGGCCAGAGCCCCTAATCCTGCAGCCATCCAGCCTGCTGTGCCCCATCCACTTCTCCTCTTCTTCTCTTCCACGACTTCGGATCTCCCCGGTTTCGTGCCGAACCAGGTTCTCCGGCCTCTTCCATCCCTGTGTGAGTGTCGTTCAACGTACACTTCTTCTTCGGTACGTCTTCGTCGTGGTCCGAGACCGAAAATGGCCAATAGTCCGTCAATCAGTCCCTTGAAAATGCAGCAGGCGCAGAACAAGATGAGGAGGAAGATGCCAGCGATAACACCAATCACAATGCCGGCAATTGCGCCGCCACTCAATCCACCACCAGAGCTGGAGGCCGTCGGTCCAACAATGATGCTGCCGTCCGTTCCGACAGGCGTTTGGAAAGGTGCGGTGGTAGTAGCACTTCCCACACTCGTGACGGTGACGAGGGTGTTGCTGGTCGGTCGGAGCGGGGCACTGGCGGTGTTGGTAATAACCGTGGTCACGGTATAGAGGCTGCTATAGTACCCAGAACTTCCTCCGCCCACAGCTGCACAGCTTCCCGGAGCCTGGCAGAATTGTCCGGACAAACAGCAAACGTTGCCGCAGGGAGTTTCTCCCAGAGAGTATGAACAGCTGATGGTGCTGACGGGCACATACGAGCTGTAGGTTGAGGTGACGGTCTTGAGATCTGTCTGCACAAATGTTACAGTGGTGTATTCCCATTGTCCCGCAGCGGTCGTGGTAGCGCTGCCAGCGCCGCACTGGGCCTCGTTGTTGGAATCAGTGTAGCAGACTTGGCCAGTTTCGCAGCATAACTGCCCGTAGTAGCCACAAGGGTTATCGCATCTCTTCTCGATATCTTGAAAATCTTCAAAGCTCTGTAGGAAATCCGGCAAGAGGCCTGCAATGACAGGTCGCGAGAGCAGGGCGGTGAGGAGGAGCGAGCTCAGTGACGGAGCCGCCTCGTGGAGTCGCATGACTGCGAGACAGAGTCGAACGTATGTGTCGTTGCTTCAGGTAGGTACAAATGTGTGTCTGGTTGTTAATTTCGCATTAGGTGTATGTTCTTGTCGGTGTACAGAGGGTCGGGGTTGGGGCGTCAACTAATACTTCGCTGGCCAGCCGCCTAACGGTCCTGCGAACACCTTTTGACTTTTCAGAGAACAGCAATATACAGGAATTAGAGTATGAGAGTAGGAAAGAATTGAAGAAGATTGTTAGCGTTGGGCAGAAGCGTGAGGGTATTTTGGGTGCTGGTGGGTGGTGAAGATACCAGCCTCCCCTCACCCTGCCACCTGGATATTTGACACAACACACAACTTGAGACCTGTAGCGAAATTAGATAGCTTGCCAGGTGGCTGGGAAAGGACAATTTGAGGCATAAAAAAATATGACTCGAATCCTGCTATGAAGAAAAAGGTGAATAGGACGTTGTCAACATCTGCTGGTGTTTGCGATGATGTGCTGTCTGCAAGGTGCGGGACTGGCAGCTGTCGGCACCGCACGGGCACCAAAGTGACGGTGAGCGACCCGAGTCCTCGGCTGCGCATATAGTCAAGCTCAGAGTCATTCTGCTTTTAACAAATGCTCTGATGAAACAAAACATTGATTCACAACGATAGTTTGTACTGGTCTGACGCCATTGGGAAATATTTGTTCTCCTGAGCTTATTACATGCTCACATTTGCTGTGTAGCTCTCGTGGGCTGGAGGGCCTGGTCGATCAGCAGGGCGCAGCTGACGCCACAAAAGAGCTCTAGCCACTCCTTGGCACACCGCCACAATTCACTCGGCAGACTTACCGTATCTATCTGACACAATTCCTGCAATAGTATTGAGTACTCGGTGGTCGGTTACTCAATCAAACTGTCTCCCACACACCATCTTCGTCGTCCCACTTCTATATGGCAGGATTCCGAATCCGCTTCAACTACAGGTTCGGCAGTTGTGCCCACCAAGGCCCTCCTATCCTCCAACAATCATTTAGCCCAGACCAGACCGAAACAGGACACAAAGCCGAAGCTTGATGACGTCAATGGTTGAAGTGTTGTTTCCGAGGATTTCCGGCGAGGCTGGACAAGGTGGGAAGGCGTAGCAAAGGTGAATGCCAACCCAATCTGGTAGGTAGTGATATCGCCAATCACTGATCAAGCTTGGATTTCTTCTGGAATCAAAGAACAACACGTAAACACGTGGGGTGACCCACTATCACAGCTGGCGCATGACCCTCCCGCGAGAGCCTCAGGCGTCCTTGGCTGAAATCATGCCTGTTTCTATCCAAGCTTTCCTGACCCAGGTCGCGGCGGCGGTATCGCCACCCTCTTGTATACTCCTAGTGAGCTAATTCATGACTGTGGGGAAGCCAGGGTCTGAAGAATTTCGTCCTCTGAGTGGTGTGATTCATTCACTAGGGGCGAGCGGAGCGAGACTTGACGACGCTGAAGCAATTTCTCCAGTGTTTCGCATCACTACAGAGAGACCCTCGGTATCGAAACCGTCACACTGATCTCTGCCCGTGCAAAACCCCCCAAGGTACTGTCTCATACACCGCAAGTTGGAAAAATTGATTACAGCTGCATGGACATTGATAACGTCAGCTACCAAGCCATATTCCATACCCTGTGCCAGTCTGGTTGAGTGACAAGCGACCAATCAACTATTTTGTACCCAAATCGGTGTTCCTGGAACTGTCCACAATATCCTTCTGCAAATTCTGCAAAATATACCTGGTCCTGCCATGACGTCGAATGTCGCACTTTCGCCTATGGAGCATCATCTAGCCCGTCACCAGAAGATAGGTGTGGAAACCCTACAAGATGTGTGTGTGTGTGTTTCCATGCGACAACATGTCTCCCATGATCAGCACCCAAGTCAAGCTGCAGGGAGGATCCGAATGGGCGGACGTTGGACCCTTTCGACAATAGAGAACATCTGCTATGATGTCTTCTGTCTTGGCCGTTGGACCCAAGCCGGAGGATTTCTGCCGGTATCCGGACTCTGTGGGCACCGTCCTCAACGGACAAGCCCTTGTCGACGAGACCCTTAAAAGGAATACGACACTGAGCCAAGGGCAGATTAGTCACTCCATTGGATGGGTTTGGTGGTCTGCTGCAAGCAGTACTGCCTAATGTTCCACGAAGCAAGTCTAGGTGCATATCGGGGGTGCTCTGGCCCAATGAGCCAAGCTCTTCCACAGTCCACTATTGCCTCTGGAAGCCAACGGAGGACTCACATTCCAAAAAGGTCCAGTCGTCGCTTCAGTGTCGCAGCTGTGGCGACGAGATCTCGGAAGTAAGGTCCAGATCGTCCTTGCTGTGTCCTCATGCAGCCGATATCCAACTGCTTGGGAAAAGCAATGGTGCACAGCTAGGTAACGATCTCAATCACCATATGCTAGACACCTGGATGCCGCGATGGCCAGGGGTCCAATACTATGGGATATGTCCACAGCCTCCCGCCTAGGGAGTGCGACACATCGGTCAGTGTCTCAGTGCCTGGAGGCGTCGCTTCCATCCGCGGCAGGCTAACTAAGCGGCAATCGCCAAGGCTGCATGGGATCGACCTGCTTCCAGAAGGCAGATCACGTTCTGAATAATTTCCCGAGTCAGGTTCGCGCCGTGTCCTGGCTTCATGTTCAAGCGGTGCGACCCGACCAGTTCAGATCCAGAGAGGTGGCAGATCCAGAGGTGAGTAGGCAGACCGGACCCTGATCTTTACTCATGTCCACCTCGGGAAATGATTGCTAGCCAGCCATTGCAACTGTCTGTTGTGAGTCTGCGACTTCTTTATTGAGAGGGTTTCATTCACGCCGAGAACTCTGAGCCTGGGGCAGATAGCCCATTCGACCGGATTGGCATTGTTGGTCCTGGTTGTACTAGCCCTGCTACTCCTGCGCAGCGGCCATGCAAGCAGCAGCCGGTCCACTCGCATGCCACCATGTCGATTGACGAGCCTGTGGACAAGTATTGAGCTTAAGCTTATATTCCTTGGTTAGTTTCTATGCGCAGTACGAAGAGGCGTTCCTCTCTTGGGGGGTCCTTTGCTCCTTTGCTTTCTCTGGGCCTGCGCAGAACGAGGTTGTTGGCAGCAACTGTCCTCATTAGTGTTGTCTGCACGAGGGAGGTCTACTGATACTCGTGAAAGGATATTCGAGTCGTTGGAATGGCGTCGTGCACGGCATTACCTTCCAAGTCATGGAGCATGCCTATATTGTTATATTTAGCGATAGCTCCCAATAAGAAGCGCGGATACGAGCCAGGGGGCATTCTACGCTTCCAGGTTCCTGATGAGTACCTACATGGGTATGTTCGTACTGTGAGCCAGTTGGCCAGGTAATCAGTCCACTGTCATGCCTCTGCTGCTAAGAATCCCATGCGAAGGGCTATTTTAAGCCTACATATGTGCAGAAAGATGTTTGATGAATATGCCATACATAGCTCTACAGCAGCGTTCCAGGCTTTTGCTTGCTTTGTTTGACAAGGTCCCGTCCTTGTAGTAAAATTGAGCAGAGGTCAGAGATACCAATTTGCAATGGCAGCAGTGGATCAGTCATGAACCCGCAAGAACTTGTAGGGTTGTGGGAAGCTCCGGGGCCACTATGTCATCGAACAGGGCGCCGCCTAAGAACGGGTAGGCGTACGGAGGACCTACTCGTAGGCGACGGGTATTTTCGCTACCTGGGCAGAGCTGGGTGGGTGCGCTCTAGGTGTCTGGGTGCCCCTTCTCCAGAGTGACTCTTTCCTTCGGTGTGCCTAGGGTATCTAGATAGGGACTACTTGTCCCGAGTACGTAGGCACTCAGTCCAGTACTGGCGGAACTGATGGTACTCCGTAGTTACGTACTCCGTACTGTACGAGGTACTCGGTGGATGCTCCTCCTCCCAAACTCGCAGTCCTCGCCCGCCCTGTGCTTGACCTCAACAAATCCTGCCAAACCTGTCATGCCCACACAATCTTCATGACAATGTCCACAATGTCCACAGTGCTCCTACCTTGGAGATGTTGATTCTCCCTCCCGTCACAATGCTTAGGGCTCAAAAATCGCCCCCTCTCCTCCACCGTAATAACCTTGGAAACAGCCCTGGTGAGCCCATACCTACTGGGTGCCTACCTGCATACCTGGGGATTACAGCATCCCTCAACCCTACCCAACACCCGCCCAAACCCACCAAACCCACCAACCTCCTACCGACACACCAATCCTTGAGCAGTGCGGAGCTCCTTGGATGATGTGTACCTAGCGTCGAGTTAGTGCAAGCCACTTTCTGCCTCATTGGGAAAGGCGACAACTAAGGTTGCATAAAGGTTCTGGCTGACTGATGAAGGGACAACTGGGTCTTGCTGCACAGTGAGATAGCAAGCTAGCAGGGGTCTGCAGGATTAATGCGCCTTCTGAGAAAGGTATAGCTCACACTTCTCCATCTCGCGGCCAGGACCAGGGTCTGACCGAGACGCCAGGACCCAAGCAGATGCCATGCTCCGAGTGGGCGGCATTGGGCGGTGCTGGGCGTCCTTGAAACCACATAACCAAGGTTACTATGTTAGCAGTTTAGCAGACCACCCTCTACCCTCTCCTACCCACGCCAGCCTTGTGCTCGAAGGCCTTGTATAAGAAATGCCCTTGCCCCCCACCATTTTGCCTCAACTGCCCCTCTCCTCTTCAACCCACATTCTAATCAATTCAACTTCACACGACCAAGACAACAAAACTTTGGTGAAACCATCTAGCACATCCTACTTCATTGTATCATCGAACCACTTATCACCATCACCATGACCGACTACCGCTCTGCCAACGGCTGGGCCCAGCAATCCGCCAACTTCTCTCCCATCGACACTTCATTTCAATGGGACTATGCCGGCGTCCAGTCCCCCCGGAATATGGTCAGCCACTACAATGATCTATTGCAACGGGCGGCCGACTTCTACGCCACACTCGACAATTCCTTTGACAGCATGTCGTCCTCGGGCTCCGACAGCTCTTACAGATCAACGCCGGAGCGACGTGTCTCCCCGACGAGCAGCAGTGTGGTCGCTCAAGTGAAGAGCTCCATTCCCGACAAGATCGAGGTAAGCTTGACAAACAAAGTCACCGAAATTCCTGCCGAAACGTGCCGGCTGACCCAGTCCACAGAGGAGACGAGAACAAAACCGTTCTTCCCAGCGAGCATACCGGGAACGTAAAGAGCGTCACCAGAAGGAGCTTGAGGAGCAAATCACCCAGTGGCAGCAAAAACATCAGATGCTCTCTCGATCGTACTCGCAGCAGACCGAGGAAGTTGCGCGTCTCAAGGCGCAAATCGAGCAACTGAACGGCGAAATCACCCAACTCCAGTCGGGCTTGCCCAGCCTCTGTGGCTCGCTTTGTCAGTCGCCCCAAGAGTTTGATCTGGTGCCATTTTTCAACGCCGATGCGCTGAGCCCCCAGAGTACTCCTCGGCTGTCGCACTCGATGCCCAGCCGGCGCAACTCGTAAGGTTATCACCCTCCACGGGCTGATAACGTATGAGTGATTTTTCTGGACAGCATAGCGCAAGGCTGGGACGACACGGGAAGGGTCGGAGGGCGTTGAACGGATGATGGGGAATGCGGAGTTTGGGGGCATTTGATGTTCACTGGATGACCAAATGTGCATTTGAGCGAGAGGCAACTTGTGCATTCTATGTTGTTGGATTCTGAAACTTACGAAATGTGTGTCTGTGTGTTTGTGTGTGGATGGATGTTTGCATCTACGGGAGAGCAGATTCAGGGGGGGAGGGATTTGTCCTAAAAGGGACTTTACTCTTGAAAATGTCTTCTTGAGTCTACAAGGCCCATAATATTGAGTGACGATAACAGGCGCAACTGGCATGAGCAGCCTCGATCGAACAGAACTGGATAGAAAACTATTTTCTCCTCGACTTGGCTCACGCCAAAGGGAAGTCCAACCAACCGTATCCATTTTCCTTACATCTCCCAGAGGACTACCTCTTCATGTTTTGCACGCACTCATTCCTCCCCAAAGATGTAACAAGCGTCTCAAAATTACAAGTCTTGCTCCGAGTCTGCTGATACTGCACCGGTTCAACACCGGGTCAATCGCTATGTCTGGCAATGCCATAGTGACTGCTGTGGTGGTTTGGTGGGTTTCGCTCTACGTTTATGTTCGGCACCAGGTCCGGGCTCTCAAATTTCAGACCAAACCGTGCCAGGAAGTGGGCCACCCTTCTAAATCACCTTGGAGGGAGAGATAAAAAATACCAAGTACAAAGCAAAGAATGATCGACCCCTCCTTGGAAACCCTTGGTGGTGCCTTGGAGCCGTTGGTACAACATGAGGTAATGAGCTCAGCAGGTCCTTCTGAGTAAGAAGCCCCGACACTTACATAAGTTACATAACCACCTTGCCAGCTGCCAGACGTGCCAGTGACTTGCCAGCGAAGGAGGGGCCCCTGGTTTGGAGCTATTCCAATTCGGGAGTATCTTGGCAACTTCCCTTTCAATTGTCGATTGTCCACGTGGGGAGGAGTACGAGGAAGGGACGAGGGACTTGGTTAGAACCCGGAAGAGGAGAAGCCCAAACGTGGGCTGCATTCTGCGCCGACTCTTGACTTCAGACAGACGAATCACAATCTACATACGGTGACAAACCCCCTGTTGCCTTTTCGAGCCAGAGAGCACCGAGTGTTACTGAAGAGGGTGCCCTGTACGAGTCACCTGTCTCGTTCCATCTACTCCGAAGTCATAGTGTTTTAGCCATGTTCTCTTCGTTTCCCCGTTTGTGTCGTTCAAACCGTCTCAAGAATCATGGCGCTGATCTACAAGTCCTCCCGGACCATTACTACAGAGGTTACCTACGGACAAACTTGGTAGACATTGGATTCGCCAAGCAAGGCGACTATCTCAGAGGTATGAACCAATCAGACCTCGTACGCGAACTACCCAGAAAGGGAAAGGCTCCGAATGAAAGCGGGAGAGAGGGTGGGTTGAAAAAAAAGAAGAAGGGCGGGATCGATTATTGCTGCAAATCCCTTCCAGACACAATAGACATAGCCTCAACTATACTTAACTATACTTTGGGCTGACGAGGGAGCGAAGGAAGGATTTCTCGGGTGCCCGGCTTGGCTTCCTTCCCTTCACCCCCTCCTCCCCTAGTAAAGAAACAGGGCCCAAAAAGCTTGGAAAAAGTCTTGGGGGGGCCATTCAAACGACAACGGGCTGAATCATCGCATTTGTTTTCTTTGCCAGTGACGTGGGCTGAGCCCCTCAAGCGAGGGTTGCCTGCTTCTTACAACGAACAAGGGAGCAGTCGACAAAGACGAATACCATACACGAACAAGGGAAGAGGGGAGACCGGGAGGGGAGGGGAGTATTCTCCAACAATCCCCTGACTGCTCTTTCTTCCAGGCTTCTTACTCGTCAAGGACACGGTAATTTTTTATTTTTTTAATTTTTTTAATTACCAGAATACCAACCGCTACAAGAAGCAAGGGAAGGGCCACCACGGTCATGGGGGTTACCAGAGCTTGCCAGGTGCCAGGGCAGCGCAGCATCGTTACATAAGCCCTCTCGCTTCCTGGGCCACCGTTACGCAAAATGGAGACACATCGAAGCGCCCAATCATCCCCCAGCTCAAGGTCCCTGGTCCATAAGGGCACATGAGGGTATCATTTTCCTAGGGCTACCTCGTACTCCTACTTCTACTTCCTGCTGTACGAGTGTTCATACGAGGTATACTCTTACAGGGATATGGCGTCTCCTGGGGTCAACCGAGTCCCGGGCCCTGAGTAATAGCTCGCTCAACTCCCGCGTCCTGCTAACGAAAGACGCAATCCGGAAGGTACTGGTCCCGCTTTCTTCAGACGAGATCCTTTTGTGACAGGCAATCACTGCCCGTGGGAAGATTGCGAAGGGGGTCCCAATACGGTGTGTTAAGTGTCGGAGTATTACCTACGTGTTTGAGGAGCTGGAGGAGCACCCGAGCAGTAGTGAGAGACTTGAGCCCCCCCCCCCCCCATCTGGTAGATCGACTATGGACCCTTTAGGAAGTCGTACTCCACCCAGGGATCCCAACTCTCTCTGTCCTCCCTGGCCTCCCTGGTCAATGAGGGTCTTCGCATCCGGCGGCTAGCGAGGGGTCTTGGACTGTTCGAGACTCCTGCATGCCCTGGTCTCCTTGGCCAGGCTATGCCAATCGTGGGCAAAGTGACATGGAACTAAACCTCTTTAGACAGGTGCACTAATTTACTACCCGGGGGATGGGTTCAAGGGCAGGGACGAGGGGTCCCTCGTCTCCCTCCGAACCCTGTGGAAAAAGGATCCAACAAAGAGATGGCATTTATTTTTCCAAATACCTTGGCTTCCTGAGGCTTCTTGGGTAAAATTCCTTTTTGGACAAGTCAAAGATTCGGATGCAGGGAATACAGCCAATAGGACCGACACTGGTGACAGATCTTCGACTTGTTGTCCATTTACGCGGCCGCCCCTCATTCTTGTTTTCCTTCCCCCTCTTGATGAGTGGTTACCTCCGGCAGGCAGCGCTCTGGAGAAGAGGTGGCCTGACCCCCAAAGGGCTGTCAACAAATGATCCCTCAGTATACTTGTACGGGAGAGCCTGTCAATGCCATAACCCTCCCGTCGTGCTAATCAGGTCTTTTCCTTCTTTTGTGGGTTTGCCAGAAAGTCGGTGGATAGGGCGGCCGCGTCTGGGATATATCCACCAGATTCCGGAACCCGCGAAGTGTTGGCCTTATGAGAGAGACTGACGACGAGGAAGAGCATGCACCACACACGCCACAGAATTACTTCCTGTTCATCGACCAGATCGTCGATCCCCAGATGAATCGCTTACTCTGGTTCGATCCCGGTCCATGCAGCATGATGTCTATCACTCCTCAAACTCGTCAATTCTCAGGCCATCTCTACTCCCCCCCAAACCCGTCGCGTCAAGCGCCCGCTGGATCCCCCCCCTGAGGAAGATCGGAATCCTTCCGACTTCGCCGGCACCATTCAAGGGTTCCAAGATTTTTTTTTCCAGAAGACTGCCTGAATACTTTGTACGGGTATCTCGAGATCTTTGGCCATCTAAGGCATGCTCCACCGACAATAATGGGTAGGACCCCCTGCATCCCCGTTACACAGCGGCCAGCCAACCAAGCGCTCACACAGGCTACGGGCGTAGTAGGACGTAGAAAATCATCCACCAAAGGGCCCCTGCTCCCGTGACCAGCTACAACCGTGACGTCTCGCGACATATGAACCGAGTAGGAGTACCCCGTGTTCGATTAATGCCTGGGTACGAGGTCCAGTAAAGTGTCCGTTGGTTTCGCTTCGCTGTTAACCATGTCCTTGGCAGAAGTTTGTGCAGACTCCCTTTCCAGTTAGTTTGTTACTCGTACTCGTTTCGTAGTCAGGCTGCGCGTCCTTCAGCCCCTTCTTTTCTTTTCCATCTCATCTGCCAAGCTTGCCAAGTTGTTTGTGACTTGCACAGTAAGTCAAGTTTTAATCTCGCGTGCCCCGTGTGCGTGGCTCGAAACAAGTGAGGTAAGAGTGTATGTGAGTGAGTGGGTGCGTGAATGAGTGAGTCAGTGGCGCTACGAATCCTTCCTTGTCGCTCGCAAACCAAAAAAATTCCCGGGAATAGAACTATTTGCCGACCGCCCAGCCTCGGGGACTCGGGGGCTCGGGGTTCAGGCCTCAAGGGTCCAAGTCCAAGCTTCAGGTTCAAGCCCAAGCTCAAGCTCAAGCTCCAGCTCCCAAGCCCTCAAGCCTTTTTCCCACCGCCTTGACGTTTCTTGACTACCGAGTACTACTCCAACCGTGGACGCCCCGCAAGCCTGCGTGCACGCTTGTGGTCAGTCGGTAAATCTCCGGGGTTCTAAGCTAGACTTCTGCCTCTGGACTGGCAAACTGGGAAGGAGAAAGATTTTCTACGTCGTTGGCAGCGAGGTAGCTAGGTAGGTAGGTGGAGGAAAGAGAGGGAGACATGTCTGAGACTTTGTTTTTCGATATTATTCACGTTACATCATCAAGGTCTGTTTCTCAATCTCCACATGGGTATGTTGCCGAGAGTGCGACCAGAACCCCAGGACGAGGGTCTGGATATGCTTGACGACAAAAGTGTTTGAGCTGTTTTCTTCTTGCTAGAATCTACGAAAAAGCGGGAATCGAGGTAATCGAGCTGGAGCTGTCCGGAATACAGCTTCGTGTCGCAAAAAGATGCGTTGGCGGGCACGTAGCATGGTTCCCGGCGACTTGCTCCCTGCTCATGGAGAAAAGAAAAAAAAAGGGACGCGTTCCTCTGCGAGCATTCCGCGTCGCGATAAGTCTGTCCTGCGGAAACTGACTGCTAGGAAAGGTGTGGCGTTCTTGAATGCGCACGAAGATACAAGAGTTGAGGACAAATGTTGAACAGTATCGCCACGTGCAGTCACAAGAAGCAGCCATATCGCGATGAACCAGGCCTGCAAGGCTTTGAATGTGGGTCGGAAGATACAAACATTTTCTCATCCATTACTATCGTGTCCTTTTCGAAAGAACCACTCTATGTCGACATGGATTTTATCGTCAGGCATGGCCACGGCGAGATCTACCTCACATTGACCACACAATGTCATCATCCATTCCATACGTGCCTCTCCATATGTACTAAGAGCGCCATACATAGTGGCATGCAATCGTGGGAGAAGGGTAAGATGGGACGAACTTCTCGAGCTTGGTCGTCCTGAAGACCATCATTCTGCCAGTACTGTGCCCAGAGCAGCAACAACAGCAGCACAACCAGGCTCACTTTCCCTTGCACCTTGTCCTTTGAACATTCCAAAATACCAGTCTTGATTAGGACTCCCCAGGGCTGAAAACCAGAAGGAGTGGATGAGATTGCGCGGCTTCAAGAGGGGATCAATGCCCTGTCCATTGATAACCATCGTCCTTCCGATTCTCCATTCTTTCCATCGTTGGTAAACTGAATCCAGACAGTACAACCGAGGAACCCCTGCGGAGGGACGTATGTCGCACGGCGCTGGATGAGAGTGAGAGAGGGAGGGGCAAGCCACTGGGTAATCGATGGCCCTTATACGTGAGATCGGGCGATCGCGAGCAGATAGATCCACCTGCAACTGTGGAGAGCGCCGGCTAGCGCATCGACGACGACGCCAGGCCTTCGATATCTACCTACGTAGAAGGCCCCTCGGTACTTGTAGGACCACCAATAGCGGGACGAAAACCTTTTGCCCCCTAAAGCTTGGGTAAATCTTGGGTAAATGCTCCCGGGTCTCCAAAGGGGCCAAAGGAGGGGGGCCAAAGGTATGTTTTGTTGACCTGTATCCTCCTTTGGAATGGATATCAAGTTTACAAAGACGTCGGGGGGAACTCATAAAAAAAGAAGATCCCGAATTACGTTTGAAATGCCGAAGTACAAGGACAAAATACTTCCTTCGGACACCTGCCGTATGGGGCCGGTGGTCCGGTTCGTTTCGAAGTCGATATTGGGCTTTACCTCAACAGGGTAGTTGGTGGCAACAGTTTACTGCCTCGAAAGGGTAAAAGGGTAGGGGTGTCAGGGGGAGCGAGATGGCGATTGGACTTTGGAATCTTGACGACTTCCCCCCCACTTATTCTTATTCAACATTAGTCACCCATGTGCACTGTCCCTCCCTCCCTCCCAGAAAGCGGGGCCGCTGAGTACATACACGTACCTCGTGCCTGGGTCCGGGGGACAAGCTTCGTTTCGGGTCCCTGCTTCTTGATTGGTGTCGCATCAGAGGCGAGCGAAAACGAACAACCTTGGTTCCCCTGGTCGCATATGTTCTTTCCGGCAGCAGATCCTCGTTGAACCTCAGCTGAGCAGGTGGTGTGAGTAGTGGCACCTTGTACCTGTAGTGGTACGTCGTGGTCGCGGTAGCTCGACGATCAAAACGCCTTTTGCTGGGGAGGGTTTCAGCCCTTTTGGAGCAAGGGAAGCGCTAACGGCGGGTTTTTCCGGGGCACATGCCCTTCTTGACCCGTACGTAATATGCACCTTGAGCAAATTTTGAACGTCAACGAGCGTCTCAGATGGGTGACGGCGAGAGAGTGAGAGAGAGAGTGTGTGTGTGTGGTGTGCTATGGTAATGATTCAGCGGCTGGGAAATCCAGCCTTACGGGGAGGGAGGCCCTTCCCGTGAATGTTTTTTCGTGCCGTTTTTTTGGCCCTAATGGCCCGTCAGCATCCTTTTCCACCTCCCCCGTATTGCGGCCCCGGACAACTTCATACCTTGGAGAAGATCAAACAGCGGCGGCAGGGGACGCATCGGAAAAATCTCGAATACGGGCCACGATTTCCACCATGGTCGCAATCTATGTTGGAGAAAACCCGAGGCCGCATCCCGCATGCTCCTCTCGTGTATCTTTGACGGGGTTACGCAAATTCTTCAAAATTAATGGGCAATCTTGACTGAAAAGGACGAGGGTGTTTTGTTTTGCGGCAAGTTATGGGACACCATGCCCGGTCAATTTGTTGGTGGGTCTATAGGGTCTGTGTGGGCAAACTTTCCTATTATCGACTCCCCTCGAGAGAGCCGCTCGCGCAGTCGATGGGTAGGCTGGCTGGCTGGCTGGCTGGGGAGCTGACAACACCGTGAGATCAGTGTCGTATGTGTGTATATCCCGAGATGTAAGCCATCGCGTACCTACTCGGTATACTTCACACAATGCGGGCCGCCACGCGGCATTCAAAGATACCTCGGATCCGAACCGTGAAAAAAGCTTGTTTCGAGTCGTGTTCAACGGCGGGGGGGAGCAATATCTATGTTACCTACCACCCTACCACTCTGCCTACCACTAGCTGCAAAGGGTATCCCATAGATTTCCTAGGTGGGCGTCGTCAGTACCCGTTTCGTTATCAGACCGTACCTACCTACCTACCTACGGACCCTGATGTCAGAGCCCACAACTTGGCGGAGGGGGATATCAAAAACGGCTGTGGGCCAACACACTGCAGGTACCCTACATTTTGAACAAGCCTTTTTGTACAGCGTCGTACTTTGTCTTGTACAATGGTTTGTGGTTTGTGGTAGAGAGGAGTACGTCGTACTCGTACGGGGCTATCAGAGTCTGTTGCGGTAACGACGGTGCAGAAGTAACGATACATAGGTATGTAGTATTGTGGATCGCCAATCCACAATCCACTGCGACTTCGACTCGAGATTTTCACAATCTCTCATGGGACAGTGACAGCCAGTACCGCATTGATACCGGCTTGTCCGTCCGTATCTGTACGAGGTACACGGCACTTTGCGCTACTTGGAACAAACGCAACCCACCCCCCCCCCTCCTCGGGTACGCTAAACCGACTTCGGGAATGTCATTCTGTGTTTCGGTCCCGAAAAGGAAGTGGACCAGACCAGGCCAGACCAGGACGACCATCTCAATCTCATATTTTCGATCCAAAGTCAGCCCTCTGGGGGAAGGGCGGGACCCATCGCTACTTGAAGCAAAGTAGCCCTCCACTGAGGCGCGCGTGGGAACTTGAGTGTCTGGCCCGCTGACTCAAAGGGACCCATTTATCAACGCACTTACACACACATCACACCCCTGCTCTGCTCTGCTTTGCTCCTTTACCTTCCCTCGGGATGCCTCTGGGATCGCTCCCATCCAATCCCTCGAGTTTGTGTGGGTATTTTGACTCGCCTCGCCTCGTCTCTGGTCACGAGCCTCGTCTTATGGGCCCCCAAAGTCAGACGTGCAGCAAAGCTTGTGCGAGACAAGCTTCCGGCCCGTCTGCGGGACAACACATCGTCTTCGATGGCCGGGCCATGAGGCTGTTGGATGATGTAGATGGAAAGATTGATCAGAGCTGTTAGAAGATAGGTGAGTGCCAGCCTGGAAAAAGCCACATGTTAGAATAGAGAAGCAAGGAGGCAGGTATCGGAGCAGAGTAGTGTGAACCCTGGGGTACCATTGGGGTGTTATGACATTGATTTTGATCTGTGGCAGGTTGCGTATGAAACTTCGCGTGGCATCGACAAAGATATCGGTGCTGACGGCGGCAAGCTGTGCATATTCCTCTCTCTCCCCCGACCTAATCCTCATGGCCGTGACATGCTTGCAAGGCTTTGTAGTCTTTGAGATTGCGTCGCCTTCGAACCGGCAAATAAGTCCATTGCTCGCCGTGACCGTGCACACGAAGGCATTGAACCCCGGTCGCTCTTTTGTAGGTTGTGACACATCAGCTTTTACTCACGATGCAACTGGGACAAGGGGAGCCGCCATTGCCTGCAACCCAGAGGGTGACAAGTCAGCACTTCTGTCCCCTGCGATCAGTATGAATGCTTACATTTGACTCCTTTTCGCCCTGCAGAAGTTACACGGGACTGGAGACCTGTAAGAGCCTTTCGCTGGTGGTCGAGGCTATGCTGACCGCGGCGAGGCTGTGAAAATTGCCTGTATATCTGAACATGGATGTCGCTCCAGATAGAGCTACTCGAAAACATGCGGAGAAGCCCTGTCTTTCGCATTTGATTGTCGTACAGGGCATCTTCACTAGTCACACTGACACGCTAGTCCGAGTGTAGGAATATAAAGCTACTGATACTTGGAATGACCAATCAGATCCACCCCACTAGCACTTAGCCAATAGTATTACGATATCCTCCCGCGCAGGAGTCGGCAGACATTCCTATCTGAGCGATATAATCCTCGGTTGATGGAGGCTCTGCCAGCCTGATCCGAGACGTGACCGTAGCAGAGACTCTCCTCGTTGCTCTGCCTAGTGTAAGATGTAGATCCTTTGGATAATTCCAGAGATCACCCACAGTGTGACCACTCGTAACCTACTCGGCCCGCATTTCCGCTGCCCTCGGCCCGGAGAGAGCCTGAATTTGACATTTTGGGCCGGACTCCGGAACAATAGCAACCGGCCAAATTGGGTTAAGGCGCCCCCCACAAACGAGCTACCTCACTCTAACCTGTTTGGCTCCGAAAGCCACCCATCTTCTCCAGCTCGAAGTTTTTGTCTGAGCGGTGGCCTCAGTGGTTGAAATAAAGACGAAAGCGCCTTTGAGGACATCGTGTGAACCTCACACGGGCCCCCAGCCAACCAAGGTCCAAAGTAAACCGTAGGGGTCGCGATCCGGATGTAAATCCCGAGATCCCCAATCGGACGCCAACCCCCCGGAACGGATTATTTTTACTCGGACGATCGTGCACAGTTATGTCCGAGCTCTGGGCTCCCGTTTATCGTGTCAGGCATTGGGGATTGTGTTTGTTCAAAAAGCGACAACACACACCAGCCTTCGGTATCAACCCATCCTAGGTCGACAAGAGAACGGCTAGACTCTCCAAGACGAAATGTCGGACATTGTCAAAAGCAAGAAGGGCCGCTCAGAGTGGCATTACCTGGTACCAGCCCTGTGCCCGAGATAGGTTTGTGGTCTAATTCGTGCGGCCTTGCGCCGCTCCAAGGGTGATTTGACGACCCTCGACAACTTGCATTCAACTTTACCGTTCCCACTCAGTGCCTATCACAAGCCGGAACTGAGGAAGGAGGAAGAAGAAATTTTCGAGCACTACGTAAGATGGATGGAGTTCAACGACCATCGCTTTGCGACCAACCCCGAAGAAGGCGCTGAGTTTTACGACGGTGCACAAGTCTTGTACTATGACTTGATGGGCCTGATTCCGCGTATGCCCTCTGATGCTGTGGCTAGCTTGACCCTGTGCTCGCGTGGCTAATAGTTTCAAGGCGGTCGCTTCGTCGAACATTTTTACCATATTGGACGTGAGTGAGAGCTTCTCAATTATGGGCTTTGACGTGCTGAACTCATTGTTTGAGCGTACTTCGCCAAGTCTCACATCGGCTACAAGGACATGGAAATCATTGCCACTGCTCCCGACTTCGGATTCTGCAACATGGAACAGGTCTGGCTCCTCGTCTGTGATGTCTGTTGCATGGGACCTGCTGATACGTATGTGTAAAGCATTACTACGGCGTCAGCACCGATGGTCATAAGTTTGACTTTAAATTTCGTTACACTGGCCTGCTGAAAAAGAGAGATGGTGTCTGGAGGTGGATCCAGGAACATGTGTCGTTCCCGGCCAACATTGCCACCCAAATGGCCGATTTCACCTGCAGTCAAGACGCCGGCGAACATTTGAGGATGAAGGACGAGGACAACAAGAAGAGAGAGGAGCTCGACAAGGCTCAGGCCTAGCAGGACTAGAGCAGTCTCACGGTGGCAGTTCACGGGAGCGAGCAAGCTGAATGGAAGCACTCTCTTCACGGGGCGCCTGGGCTGTAAGAGACCAGCATGCTCAGAAACCTCTCTCTGCGTTTGACCAATATTGCATGTAATTGCGGTTCGATATCCGGGGACAACAACACGCGTTGGACCTGCAAGGTCGTTCCGAACTATTCGATATTGGACTATCTGCTGTTACTCCCATGGTTTCCTTGAGTGATGGCTGCTGCGGACCGTTTAATTCATACTTCGACTCCTACGAGTGCTTTACCTCCGTCCACTCCGATATAATCTGACCCGAGAGACCAGACGATTTGCTTTTCGTCGAAGAACTTCTGCTCGTCGGGGCGGACCACTTCCACGTAATAAGGATCTTCCAGCGCTTTCCTAAAACTTTCCCAAGACGGAACCTGGACTTCTAAAATTCCATCGAATCCAAGATCTTTGTCAATGACTTTCAAAGTCCCACCGTGAGCATTCCCCCCGTGGGCGTTGCCATTCATAATCTTGTTTGAATCGGGGTTAATGTGGACCTGTTCAACGTGAGTGAGCTACTGGCAATCATGTTCCAGGTCGAGAGGCTGACCTGTCGATATTTGAGGACCCCATGCTTCGCCAGCCAAGGGGAAACTATGGGCGCGTGCACTTCTCGCCAATGACGGCTATACTCTTCCGGGGTCATGGAGGCTTTTCTCCGCACCAACGCCATGATCGTTACTGGTTGAGGTTGCGCCATATTCTCGACTCGGGAGCAAAGAGGATAGCCAGCTGAGTGATGGGGTATGTGTCGGGTGACTCTGACCTTTTTCTTTTCCAGACGCGAGAAAGGATTGAGAGGAGGTTGATCGACAGCAGGCGATGAACCTGACAGGATTTTTATCTTGCTTCGCTCTGGCGCGCAATTTCCCGATTTGGTCGGCCGGCGGCCGGAATCATGATGGGCGATGTCGTGGGACCCCGTCCCCACCGCCCGATGTTTCCTTGCGACCCAGTTTCCATATATACGAATGAAAAGACACTGCTCGACGCCCTGTGTAGACAGTCTTGTCACACTTCTTCCTGCAACACGACCAAGGTCAGCTGAAGCGGCACAAACTTGGTCCGAGTTCCTTACCGTGCTAGATCGATAGCCATGATAGCTTGCGATGATCAAACGGTACAATGTCAACGCGCACTCGTCTCTGTTACGACAGCATCACTTTCGACTATCCGGAGGGCGTTGTCCAGAGCATACCTCAGGATTTGGTGCCCATCAAAGTCTGGACGCCCGTGGCAGACCACTGCAGTATGAAGGGGGAAGTAATTGGGGCCATCGCGAGGTGGTGGGCCGCCGGTACGAGAGCTTCTCGCGACGTACCATCCGGCTAAGCACACGAGGAGTCTCTTGCTACAACCTTGACCCCAACAACCGGAAGGGCCAAGACCGAGACGGCCTGGAGAACCGACGTCGCGCGGAGATCAGTACAGATGGGGTTAAGATGATGACTTCAATTTTTTGTGACTTGAGTAGATATCGCTGGCTTCGACTAACAGGCCCCCAAGGTCATACAACCCTGTAAGGTGCCGCACGTTGTCATTCGCATCGCAGTACAATACCTCTGCTCAGGAGGCTCAGCCTTGCAGCCTCGTGACTCCTGGCCAATCATGTCTCTCGAGTCTACCTAATCTTCTTTCTCCTTGTATGTGGGGCCAAGACTTCAGGTCCAAACCCTAAAATAAGGTCGTCTCCAACGAACAAACCCAACAAACCCGCCCGTTCTCGTCATTCATCAAAACCCGACGCCAGCCGCATCACTTTTGGGCTTGATTCTTCTGGGTTGACCTCAGCCAGAGATTCTTGCATCGGATTTGTGTTATTATTTGTCATTTTTTGGCCGGCGCAAGGCCTGACGTACGGGGCCTGGAGTGCGCGTCTTTATCCGAGACAACCCCCGATCGGAGTCTTCAAGCTCGAATCTTTGCCTTTTTCTTGCATTGAATCGCGAATAATGTCCCGCGTCAAGGCATGAGTTCTAGTTCGTCTGCCAATCAAGATGTCACGTCTGCTTCGGCGCAAGCAAAGCAGGCTGCGTGTCTGGAATGTCGCCGGAGCAAGGTGAAATGTACGCGCGACGCCAATGCCCCGGTGTGTCGGAAGTGCCAACAGGCAGGTCTGCAATGCGTCACGCCAGAGTACCATGTTGGACGGTATAAAGGGGTCAAGAAGTGAGTTTTTTCGAGCTCTGGATAGTAACGCGGCGCTGAAAAACCGCGGTTTATCAGCAAGAGAACAGGGTTGGAAAAGGCAATCTATCAGGTCGAACAGGCGCTCAAGCGAACCAAAGATGGATCGACTGGGCTCTCCTCCGAGGTTGAAGCCGACCTTCGACAGTTGATCGGGGCCCCCCAGACCGACACTGCACTACAGAGGAGGGCGAGTTCGCACACCCCAACAAACCTTCCACGAACTTTCCTCCCGCCGCGCACAAGCCTGGTTCCTAGCGAGAATAATGGCGCCGCAGACGACAGCAATAGTAACGAGGCGACTGCGACGGACCACGGCGAGAAACCCGACGAACTCGCACTCAACAATGCCGACAATCCCCTGCAATTGCTTGCCATGGCCTCTGTGCTGCCGGGCCATTCACCCTCGACCGTAATGTCCACATCGCCCGCAGGTGTTGCGTCGCAACCAGGAACAAATGACGCAAACCTTGGCGATGTCGAATTACAGCAGTTTTTTGGCTCCCTCATGCCCAGGCTGGATAATTCTCCCGATCTTGACCCGATCGACCTGGGGCTTGTGACACAGGATGAAGCCGACTCGCTGTTTGCTTACTTCTACGAACGACTATCGCATACGAGATGGGGTCTTGACCCTACCCTCCACACGGCGTCATTTGTGCGGTCAAGGTCAGCTTTTCTGTTCACCTCCATTCTAGCCGCCTCTGCACTATTCCTCCCCAAGGCGGAGGCATTGTCGAAGCGACTCTCCAACCACCGAAACAATCTCGCGCAAACCGTGATATTTAAGAGACATAGATCAGTCGAGATTGTGTTGGCTTTCATGGTTAACATTCCTTGGATGACGCCGGCGAAACACTGGGCGGACGATGAGACATGCGCGTATCTCTCGATGGCGCTGAGCCTGGCATTGGACCTCTCTTTGAACAAGATTGTGGTCCCTTCCCCCACGATCCGTCCCGCGGGCTTCCTCGACCGGGTGGCCAAGGCCGAGTGTATCGATTCCGCAAAGGCTTTGCAATTAGATGGTTTCCCGCACGTCGATCCGACTTCCACCTTGGGCCGTCGTTTATTGAGGACCCGTGAGCGAGTATGGCTTGCATTATTCGTTCTTGATCGAGGGTAGGCACACGATACTAAATACGCGACGAAACTACCAGCTGACACGTGCCTGCAGCATCTGCCTTGCAAGGGGAAGGCCATATGCTGTTCCAATCGGGCCACTGGTGGACAGCTGTGACACGTGGCACATTTCTGACATCGCCGATCGATGGGATGGCAGTGTCATCTCAGCAGCTGTTTTGAGGCGAGACTTGGTATGCCGCGCCTCCTGACATTTCCTCTGACGTCTGCTGACCCCGGCAAGGTCGGCCTCATCACGAGTGTCCGCGAATTTTGTGATGGTAGTCAAGGTGTCAATGGTGGCTCAGCGGCCGTGAGATTGTGAGTTGACCCTCTCTCAGCGGCGCTGTTGGGAGCCCAGAATCCTCTTTGGATATATCGCTTGAACTGACGGCCTGATAGCCTGAAAGACAAAATCGACCGTTTCTTTGAACAGTGGTATGCAGTTTGGTCACGTCAAATCACACAAGGCGACGGTAAGCAACACAGACTATCTTCTTTCTTCCACGCCATAACCGTGTCTTGCAGGTCAATTACCTCCCTACGTCGAGATCCTTGTTTCTCACACCAAACTTTCCACATATTGTAACGTCGTTAACCACCCGACGGCCTCGAACGACGTGAAACAATTCTTTCGTGCCGCAGGCCTTGCATCAGCCATGAATGTCATGCGTGCAGCGGTCCAGGGAGAGAATCGACTCAAATCGATGCCGAACAACACCGTCATTATGGTCTCTTTCGCGGCAACTTTTGCTCTCGCCCTTGGAACCACGAGTCAGGGCAATCGAGCCATGCTAGCCCCAAATGCGAGAACCCTGATTGAAGAGACAGCCCAAGTTTTGGAGAGGATTGGCAGCTCCCCGCGACACCGCAAGGGTCTCTCTGTCCTTTTCGCGAGGCACATTCGGCGAATCATGCAGAGCTCAGTACTCAGTCCTCCCGAAGACAACCAGGGCTTTGTCTCGGGCCCTTCAGAGGAGCAACATCATCAACAAGATCAGAATCCTAAGCACAATCCCCCACGGACAGCTTCAATGCCTGCGCCCAATGTTCCACTGGAGCCGTATGTGTTTGACATGACGGACGACCAGATCCTCGAAGCCATCAACAACGCTAGTACTTCGCAGGACTTGTTCCAACTTGACGAGACTATGTTCTTCGACTGGTTAGACTGGCCCAACGTCACATGAGCGGCCACACCTGTGGCCGTAGGTCTTGGTGTGAATTGGAGCCCGTGTTCAGCGTGGTCACAACATTAAATCTTCTGGGTTGCCACTCGCGTGGGCACTACATCCGGAACTGTCTCGACTGACTTCATATCCCTTGACAGGTTCACCAATTTCTGCAGCTGCTCGATGAAGACGAAAGTAAGAACTGTGTTCGGCCTGCTGAATGTTAGGACTTGAGCCAGCACAGAAATCTTGTTAATGCCTTACGCTAGCCTCAGCCAAGCAGGAGTCCAGCCTCGCATCAGAAAGCCAGGCCCCTCGTTGCGTAAAGATTCGGTGACAATCTTCCTTACACTCTGTTTGGGGTTTGTTAGCTCCTAGCCAGGCCTCTTAAGGGATGCCTTACTGGTTTCGCGCCATCAACGGCCACCGCATTTTGGATTCGACTCTTCAATACATCGGCAGGTGCGCAAGCAGTTGTTGCGACTGTGCCTGCAAGCAATGAAGCGAGGAAATGTGTGAAGATGCCATCTTTGAGGCCCAAGGAAGGGTTTGAGAGGAGTTGGCGCTTTGCGGCAGAATACCTGCACGAATATGAGCATGAAGACCGACGAGGAAGCGAGTGCCGTACGTTGCTATCTGAGAAACATCTGCACCTGCTTAGCGACATGATCCGACATGGCATATTCGAGACTTACTCATTATTACGCTTCGGACAACATTAGGGCCTAGTCCTCTGCTAAAGGTCCGCAGTCCCTCTTCACGGCCAATCCTCACAATGGCGTCAATTGCGTGGTTATATCCGAATCGTTGACCTGGCGATCTTGCTCCATCCGCGCACATCCTCACCAAGGCGACCTATACCAACATCAGCGACTCCACGAATCACGTAATACGAGCTGCGGACCTCTGTGGGATTTCCGACGAGTCCGGCCAAACCACCCGCAGCACCCGCGCAGACAATCTCCCACGAGCTCGGTAATCGTCTCTGGCCAGTTCGTTCTCTGGCGATACCTGCAAAGTAATTATACAGGCCGAATCTTGCGGTTGAATATGTGGATTGGCGAAGCATCGAAGCCGAGATTCCCCACCACAAGGAGGGAATGCCTGTGGATTAGATGAGTTGTTTGTCACGGGTCAAGCGTCTCTGTGATGACTTACCATCTCTGCTTGCGAACCGGATCATCGTCCGCAGCATGTTTTGCCTTGTCGACATGACTTGCATTCTGCTATGGCTGTCTTCAGCACTTGGTGGCCCTTCACACGGCCATTCGACCTACTATTTCGTCTGATCCAGCGGGTGTGCTAAAAGTACTCATCAGTCTCCCTGTGGTCTCTCCTACAAGCGGAATGAGCTGAATTTCCATACTGAAACATGCGGCCATCGACGCAGCAGCTCCTCTGTGTCGAATGTGTCAGCAGCCGGATCCGGCCGAAAAGAGGTCTCAACAATTACCCAAGCCAGAAGGGCTGCCCTTTTTGCTTCGATTTGGCCATAATCCGCTGTTTTTGTTCGCAAAACCTGCTAATGGGATTGGCTGGCACGCCTCTCTCTCTCTCTGACAACGACAGGGCGCGAGGTTCCTTGGAAAATGGCTTAAGTCGGCTTGATGACCATCGTTCGGAAGTCTGACCTGTCTTCCAGACGCGCATATAAATTCGGGAGGTTGCACAGCAATATACACTGGAGTTCGACAGTCCAACCATCCTGCGCTGTTTTGTGTATGACAACATCGCTTATCCCAGGGAGCTTCGACCCCTTGCGCGCTGTTCGTCCCCAGATTCGGAACGCCGCGACCATTCTCGTCGGGGAATTTTCTCCATCCGTTCCGCTAACCGCACACATCCACCTGAGTTTCGCCCGCAAACTTCGGCATCAAAAATACAACCGAGATTACGTCTCGTCACGTGGAATTCTTCCAACTGAAGTTTGACCGAATTGAGCGACTCGCTGCCGACTGTACCCGCGCTGTTAGCCGATGTCGCTGCTCTGCTCCTGGCTGTCCCGGTCATAGACTCGAAGAATCGTTGTTCCATTCCTGGAGCCCGGATTGGTAACGGGCATATATTGTTGGTCCAGCCCCAACCACATCGACCACAACAAGTGAGAAGGAAAAAAGCAAGCAGGAAAGATGGCAGTCGCAGCAAGGCGTACTCTGCTCCTGTGTCTGAACGACATCAGAGCCCTGAATGGCTCCAAGACAGCAGCGTATGCCTGTAAAACGGTGTCTCGCAAACCCCTTGCCTTTAGCCAATCACGGGTCGGAACAAGGATCATCTCGAGTCGGCAAGATATTCGACATTTTACATCTTCCAGGACAAGGAACCTTCAAGCAGCATCTTCATCGCAATCAGTAAGTAGCGATGACCAACCTGTTATCGATCGAACGAGGTCGAAGCTATTCAAGGACGCCGACGAGGCTGTGGCAGATATCAAGTCCGGCTCGGTGATATTTAGTGCTGGGTTCGGCCTCTGTGGAACGGCAGAAACCATCATAACAGCAATGCACAAGCGCGGCGTCGAGTCACTAAACAATCTCACGGCTGTGTCCAACAACGCCGGTGCGGCAGGCGCCGGGGGGCTTTCACCCCTGACGCAATCAGGCCAAATCACGCGATGTATTCTCTCCTATTTGGGGAACAACAAGAAGCTCGAGCAGAAATACCTCAACGGCAACATTGCCATCGAGCTATGCCCCCAGGGAACACTTGCGGAGCGGATGCGTGCTGGGGCCAGTGGTATTCCGGCATTTTACACGCCAACCGGTGTCCGTGAGTAGTACCTTTTTATGGAGCCCGTTACGCTGTAAAGGCTGCTAACCCCTGTCTAGACACATTCATCCAAACCGGCGAGATCCCCACAAGATTAGGACCCGCTGACCCGGAGACGAAGAAACCGAGCGTGCTGGAAGCGGGCAAGCCACGCGAGACAAGGATCTTCAACGGTAGAACCTATGTCATGGAGACTGCGTTGACCGGCGATGTTGCCATCATCCGTGCGTGGAAAGTTGACGAGGCCGGAAATTGTCAATTCAGGTATGTTTCTGGTGGCGCAATACTGCCCACAGACCCAAGACAACTCAAGTGCTGATGAACGGGCAAGATACACGACCAAGGCCTTTGGTGTCATTATGGCCAAGGCTGCCAGATTGACAATTGTCGAAGCCGAGAACATTGTGCCTCTAGGCTCCTTGGACCCCAACGACATCCACGTCCCTGGTATCTACGTTGACCGCATCGTGCCCGCGACCGTGGAGAAGAAAATCGAAAACAAAAAGACTCGTCCTGCTGGCGACGAGGCAGGTCATTCCTCCGACTCATGTGTGACGAGCGACAAGTCAGAAGCCCTGGCTCGGCGAAACCGCATCGCCCGCCGTGCTGCAAAGGAACTCAAGCACGGCATGTACGTCAACTTGGGTGTGGGGATGCCTACGTTGGCACCTTCATTCCTACCGAGCGATGTCAAAGTATGGATCCAGTCCGAGAACGGCATTCTGGGCATGGGACCTTACCCGACCGAGGACGAAGTCGACCCGGACATCATCAACGCAGGCAAAGAGACAGTCACCCTCGTCCCCGGAGCGTCGACGTTTGACAGCTGCGAGAGCTTCGGCATGATCCGCGGCGGCCACGTCGACGTCTCGATACTGGGCGCCCTGCAGGTCTCAGCGGCGGGCGACCTCGCCAACTACATGATCCCGGGCAAAGTGTTCAAGGGCATGGGCGGCGCCATGGACCTCGTCTCGAACCCCAACCAGACCAAGATCGTCGTCGCCACCGACCACCTGGACAAGTACGGCAAATCCAAGATCGTCGAGAACTGCGCCTTGCCCCTCACCGGCGCCAGGGTCGTCAGCACCATCATCACCGACCTCTGCGTCTTCCAGGTCGACCGCGTCAAGGGCACCTTGACCCTCACGGAGCTGGCTCCCGGTGTCTCGGTGGAGGATGTCAAGGCCAAGACGGACGCACGGTTTGCCGTTGCGGACGAGGTCAAGTCGATGGAATAGATTTACTCTAATCCTCTTTTTTTTTGCCCCTTCGAAGCATCTCCGGAACTTCGTTGCAGGTCCGGAAACGGGACTGATCTTTATAACACGTGCCTCATGAATATATATATGCGTTATTGGGCTAGCAAGCTGGAACAGCAAATGTTGAAAAGACTTGTCTATATACAATAAAAAAATTATGATTTAAAAAAGTCACATTATGTTTTTTTTTTTTTTTTTTTTTTGCATGTCATTTCGATCTTTCTTCACAACGCGACACGTCAGATGCCCTTTGGCTTGGTATACATGTATGTGATTGAGACTGGCCTCCCAACTCCAGTTTCGTGCCTTTTTGCCCCCCTCATAATCCTGTGACAATGACTTGGACAAACACCGTCACAAATATGCAAGAGTTTTCGTGCTGATGTCATGGATAGACTTGGGTTGGGATGAATCTTTTTCTCATTTCAAGACACAAATCTACGTACGGAGCTACAGCGCTTTTTTTCTCTTGTGGAACTCTATGTTTTTTGGTCTCTCTGACACCATGCATGATCAGCCCGGGGACGACAAAAGTCTCATAACTTGGCTTTCGGAATTTCCTCGCCGCCCATGCCTGGCGCAAACGTCGTGCCGCGGCCTTGACTCAATGCCCGGACTAGCTCGTCGATGCAGTGCAGGATCCACTGGTTGCCCTCGTCCGTGGCCAGCCACTCGCCGCCCTCGATGTCCTTCTCGGCCGTGCCGTCCTGGTACGCCTTGCGCAGGCCGAAGACGTGGCTCACCACCTGGGGTGCGACGCCGGTCTGGGCGCGAAGACAGGCGATGCCGGTGAGCGACGTCAGCACTCTCCCGACCTGGAGGGGTGCGTCGGACGGCGGGTCCGCCAGCAGGTTCGAGTAGTGTCCCGAGAGGATGTGGACGGGCAGGTTGGGGTGCGACTGGGCCAGCTTGGCCAGGAGTTTCTCCTCAAACGGGTAGTAGACAGAGTTCCACAGGCGGCGGCCACGGGCCATCGACTCGTCGATGTTCTGGGCCGTCAGCTGGCGCGACACCGGCGGCGGGATCTTGTCGAACACGTCCTTGGGCATGCCTTCGCGGAACGCGCCCAGGCAGTTGATCGAGCGCGGGATGCCGTTGAACGAGATGCACTTGAGCCCGACCTCGCGCATCAGCCCTGCCGTGGCCGTGGGCGACGGCGCCGACGGGAGCGTCTGCGTCAGGTGGTACAGCTCCACCATTGACGACGGCGAGTTCATCGTCATCGTCGCCGCGGTCGAGATGGTGACCCACGCGGGGATACCGACGCCTCGGTCTCTCGCGCTGGCGGCTATTTGAGCATAGGTCGACCGGATCGTCGGCGGCGCCTTGAGCTGGCCAGGCAGGGCGTGCGCGGCGTTGATGAGGTGCTTCAACGGCTCCGAGAGTTTCGACATGTCGTCTGACCGTGACCGAGACGGGCTTTTCTTTGCTCTCCTTATCTGGACTGGACGTTGGGCTGGGAGGATTGTTGTGTAAGTGTCAATCGGGTACCATCAGGAGCAATATCCATTACAAAGCGTCCAGTGAATCAAGAAAAAGGAGGTGGTGAGAGACAAGAGGGTCTGGACTTCTCTCTACTTACAATCTTGATGCCGTGGTCCCTGTGGCGACCGAGTTCCCGCTGCCTTGCCAGCGCTGTTATCACTCATGTAACGACTGTGTGCCGGCCGATGAACTCTGATTGGTGGAGCCTCACGATGCAAGGCTGGGTTTAGCTCGTGGAGATTCTGTAAGACGCTATGAGCTCCGGCGATAATATTATTGATGGCCCGCACCCCCAAAAGAAAGCCCGTTTTGAGAAAGTGATCAATGTGTTGAGCTTATTGATGAGACGAAGTCGTGATACAAATTCTTGATGTCGAGACAAAGGGGATTTGCCGGTAGAAAGAAGCACCGAACCGAGTCCCGGCGCCCAGAAAATGGCCCGAAGAGGAATGGCGGCGTCTTGGCACATGGACCTCGGCCACAGACTCCGGCCTCATCCGGCTCATCTCCGTCTGCGTCTGTGCCTTCGGCCATTCTTCTACTTCCTTTCCTACCAAACGACGCCTTTCACATGACTGATCCTATCTAATCCTGCTTGTTCACTTATCGCCGCAGAGGCTTGACTGTGTTGCCGTAGTCGTTCGTTTTCCCCCTCCTGAGTTTCTGTACGGCCATTGACCGGGTGCCGCCCTCCCTCGCTTGCGCCACGACCTCTTCCTTGATTGGTCTCTGCCAACAAGAGCGTAACATTCTCCAGTGCTTGGCCACTGCTTGGTGTCGTGCGACCGCCCAACAAGACTGTTAGCCATCGCTAAATTTGGGGCCACAACGTCCATCCCTCAATCATAGCAGGCGGGATAGTGTCCCCATCAAAGACGACTTTACAACCCACGGGGTAATAATCAACGGCCAGGGGCCCCAGTATTTCACTTATTTCTTTGGATACTATAAGAATGACACATGTCCCTTGGATGACAACTTGATCTTGACCCTCTGTCCTCTCAGTCTACCCTCGAAACAGCTTATATCCTCTGGCCTTGAAATACAAGTCCATTGCTGTGTGTGTGTCCAAGTGAATCAACTCTACACCGTCAAAGGTGTCTCTTGCCGCGCAACGGACATTCTCCATCCTGGCCTTAAGTGGCAAAAAGCCCAACAAGCCCCCACTGACCATGGCCGAAGAAAAGGTCGCAAGAGACCCGATGGTCGAGAAGCCAGAGGACACTCAGAATGAGTTCGAGACATCCAGCCAAGTGGTTCCGGTAGAGAAGGCGGGCTCACTGTCCGGTTTTGGTGACGACGCTCATACCAAAGCCTTGACGCGGAAGCTTCTCTGGAAGCTTGACACAAGGTATGCGTTCTCTTTCTTTAGAGATTCCCGCCCCGTCTTGAGAGGCGCGACGTGTTGTGCTTAACATATCGCTCCATGCAGAATTCTCCCCGTGCTCGCCTTGCTCTTCCTCTGCTCCTTTCTCGACCGTACAAATGTGGGGAATGCAAAGATCCTTGGTCTCGAAAAGGATGCAGGTCTCACCAACGGTCAATATGCAAACGGCCTCGCCATCTTTTTCGCTTTTTATATTGCTGCCGAACTGCCCAGCAATCTGGTTCTCAAGAAGTTCAGCCCGAGACTATGGCTGGCCTTTCTCACCGCTGCGTGGGGTATCATTGGCATGTGTCTAGGTTTCATTCGAAACTATGGTGGATTCTTGGCTGTGCGAGCATTCCTGGGTCTTGCAGAGGGAGGATTACTGCCAGGTATGCATTCAGCCTCTCGCCATTTTTCTCGCGAATCGACGGGAAGACCGAAGAGTTCATGATTGATTCTAATCTCCGGTCACAGGCATGGTGCTCTATCTATCAGGAATGTACACCAGAGGCGAGTTGGCCCTTCGCATTGGACTGTTCTATACCAGCGCATCTCTTGCTGGAGCCTTTGGAGGTCTTTTGGCACGTGGTCTTTCTGCCATCGGCCCTACTGGCAGCGCTGTGGATGCTGGGTGAGTAGCTTCCTCTCAAACTGATCTGGGAGCCCTACTAACGAGAAATGTTTGACAGATGGCGCTGGATCATGATTATCGAGGGTCTTTTGACCTTTGCAGCGGGAGTGATTGCATATTTCCTTCTCCCAAACAGCGTATCAACAGCCTGGTTCCTCAAACCTGAGGAGCGCGAACTCGGCAAGAGGAGGTTACGAAACGATACCTCCGCACACTTACCCGACGGCCACAATGCAGAAGGAGTTGAGAGGTTCCGATGGTCAGAAGTCCGACGGGGAGTTTTCAATATTCAACTGTGGCTGACCGCAACGGCCTACTTCTCGATTCTTTCCGGCCTGTACTCATTTGGGCTATTCCTGCCAACCATTATCAAAGGTCTGGGCTACACGGCGAACGAGGCCCAGTTGTGGTCCGTTATTCCTTATGCTGTTGCAGCTGTTATCACAGTGGTTGTCGCCCTTGCCTCGGATCGCTTCAAATTGCGAGGTGTTGCGATGCTCTTCAGCTTGCCGCTGGCCATCATTGGGTATGCGGTTATCGCCAATGTGGACGAGCACGACAACCACACGAAGTATGGCATGACATTCTTGATGGCCACAGGATTGTATGCCAGCGTTCCCCCTGTTCTGGTATGGAACTCCAACAATTCAGCCGGACACTACAAGCGTGCCACGACAAGCGGCATGCAGCTCGCTATCGCAAACGCTGGTGGATTTGTCAGCGGTGAGCACTGATCTTTGTCCGTCGTTGAACCAGAATGTTTGTCGCTGATGTCTGAGAATAGCCTTCATCTATCCTTCCACTCAAGCTCCTCAATACCACAAATCACACACCATCATCCTGGGATTGCTGGTCTATGCATGGTTTGCGTAAGTCTTCCAACACGTGCTTCTGATATCGGTCAAATGTGTTCCCTTTCTAACAATCGACCGACAGGATATTGTGCAATGTCCTATATTGCGCAAAGATCAATCGCGACAAGGCGAACGGCAAATACGACAAATACATTGGGTACGGTGATGACCGAGATCCGTCATTCAAGATGGTTCTGTGATGATCTAGACCATGTGTCGACAAGCCTATATCGGCGTAGAGCAGATTCGATGTTTCATGATGGATGGCTAAAAACGGGTTTATGCATGTAGTTTCTCCTTTGCGGGGTGTGAAGGAGGAGGACACGCTCTGGCCCCGTTTAGAAGCGGGGTATTGTAATTGAATTGGCTGTATAGACCAGCTTGTCCCAGGTCAATGTCGATTCCTGGACAACTATAGACTCAGAAGACAAGTCAGAGTGAAAAAGATCACTCGTTGTTTCCTTTTTAGTCTGTGATGAGGTGAAAGTGACAGTAACGGCAGCCTCTTCGTTGGGACTACCTCGCCTCACCAAGACTTCATTGTCTAGTTTTCAGTCCGCTCTGAAATCTCTCACACGACACACCTCACACGACATCATATCACACCTCACGATCCATCTACCTTGAGCTACCGGTATCGTCCATCTCAGTCAAGATGTCTTCCTCTCGTCCGCCTAACCCGACCCAAATCCCCAACAATCTGCCTGGCCTGACCACTCACATCACCGGTCACGATGGCAACACGGGCAAAGCCATCGTTCAGGACAGCAGACCCGGCAATTGGACCGTCTTTGACGACAAGCTCATGGGATTCAACGTGGTGTACACAACCTCGGAGTTTCCCCCAGACCTCAACAACGACCGTGACCTCAAGACGCACGACGAAGTCGTCGCCAGCGGCAAACTCGGGCTCGTCAACACCAACGGCACAGTCTGCCGGGTTGTCGACATGGCGCCGGGTTACGAATGTATCATGCACAGAACTCAGAGTCTCGACTACGGCATTGTCCTTGAGGGGACGATCGAGATGATCCTGGACAGCGGCGAGAGAAGATTGATGCAAAGAGGAGATGTCGCTGTGCAGAGAGCCACGATGCACGCCTGGAAGAATACCAGCGAGACGGAGTGGTCACGCATGATCTTTGTGTTGCAAGACTGCAAGAGCTTGGAGGTCGGAGGCAAGGCGTTGAAGGAGGACTTGGGCAAGGGTGTCGAAGGATTGCCACCAAGTGGCAATGACTCCTAGACCAGCGTCTGCAGCGACCTGTCTGATGCCCTGGGAGAGAGATGGAAAGAGGGGACAAGCAACTCAACCAAGACAATGAGGCACCAATTTGCCCTTTGAGATGTGTTTCGATAGAGGAACTGAAGCGACGCTGTGAATGAGACCGCTCCTTTCCTTTACCCTAGGCAATGAATTCTACAGTATGTATCCTCTACCAGCTAGCTGCACAGTGGTCCACTGGTCGTCCTGGGCGCGCCCCCCTTTTACTTGATTCTCTACCCTCATACTCCGCAGTCATGTGGCTCCCACTCGCCGTTTTGATGGGCGTTTAGTGCCGCTTTCCCGGATTTGGGGGCGTCGTTGTGGGCCTGAATGTTGACGGGCGATTAAAACCGGGACAACGATAAGGGACTTTTTGCCCAGCCAGCCAAACTCTGGGCACAACTGGCAGGTCCAAGTTTGGTGCCTCTGTCTCTCTCTCTTTCAAGAGTCTCTGTACATCTACAAACACCTCAGACTCATTTACTTTTATGTATATATACTAGTAATTTTGGTTATTTAACCTCGTTGCGTTACCCGCGTGCGTGTACCTTATTGACAAGCTCGGGCAAGAACGACCCTGGAAATACGTCCCGGAAACTCCTGAAGACGCGACTACCTCACATCCCCCGGAACTCAGTCTTGCACCCGACAAAACCGTCGTTGAACGATTTCGCCGCGCGTTCGGAAAGGGGTTTCACACCTGTGCGCTCGCGCAGTCAGCGCTTTTCTGCCGGTCTTGCGACAGAGCGTGTCCAAGACAAGGATGCGCCGAGGCTGCGGCCTGGGGCAACGAGTTCGCGAAAACAATGGGATGGCCGCGCACTTCTTCACTGGGCATAGACAACGCAACCTCCATGTCACGCATACGGAGTCGGGGAGAATCAGATGTCGAGAAGGAAGGGTTCCTGAACCGTCACCCTCACGGCAGCGAAGACGATAGCAACGATACGTTTGACGACGAAGAGGGAAACCCCTCGCTCGCATCCTCTCGGGCCACCTCTGCCTCGTATAGACCCATGCTCATCAACAAAGCCTACAGTTCCAATCGATCCTCTTCTCCGGCCTATCTCGGCAGAATGCTCGATCCATCATGCGATATCTCTGCCTCGGCGTCGCCGTCACTCTCCTTATCTTTATCTTTTCGCTGGTCAGAATGAGCTACGTCGCGGAACAGGAGGTGCAAGAGGCGATTGAACAAGAAAAGATCAAGCCGAGACCTGCTCCTTGGGAAGAATTCCCCTTTCTGCAAAGATATTACGGCGGAATCCGATCGTTGGTTCCAGTCGCGAGCAACGTGCCTGAATACCCCAGGAAAGAGGACGAGGTGGAATGGGAGAAATTGAACATCACTGAGGAGGCGGTCGAGGATCTGCCGGCAGAGGAAGCCCCGACGGGGAAGGAGAGGAGAAAGAGAGCGATTCCATCGAGCAAGAGATTCGACCCATATCCCAGTTACTCTTCACCAGAATACATTGCCAAATACGGTGACAAGGTAGATTGTTACCTGGATGCCGACAACACCATCGAGATACCGCGTGTGCGCATCTACGAGGGCATCCCACGAGAGTTTCCGGATATGGTCATGGGTTCGGCCAAGCTCCTTGGACTCAGGGACGACATCTGCTACGATCGATTTGGTCGGCTAGGTCCGTACGGCCTTGGATACAGCATCAACCGAGGCGGGAGCGGTGCCCAACAGGAAGGAGAAAGAGAGGGAGCTGATTTAGTGTGGCAGGAAGCGCCCGAGGTGGATTGGAGAACCGTTCAATGGGCCGACGCTCAGCAACGATGTGTTCTGGCAAACAATCACCGCTTCAAGGAACTCCCGGAGAAGCCGCGAATCGACACGTTTCGAGTGATGCCCGTCGGCACAGTCTACAACAAGAGAGATGAGGTGGCTGACGTCGAGGCAATGCCGCCAAAGCCGAGTGACGTGCCGAAGAAACCCAAGTCCGGATCAGAAAGACTTCCTCGTACAGCGGTCGTGATCCGTACCTGGTGGGACTATCCATACACACCCGAAGACAAGATCTACCTCCGATCCCTCATCTCAGAACTGAATATGCTAAGCGGTGGAGAGTACGTGGTGCATTTCCTGGTCCAAGTCAAATCCAATGACGTGCCTATCTTTTCTGACGATGAGACCTACGAGCGCGTTCTTCGAGACTCGCTGCCCGAAGAATTCCGTGGCATGGGCACTCTTTGGACTGAGAAGCAAATGGAGCTCATGTACGGTGGTCTGGAGGAGACAAACATGCGCGGCTTGCCTGTTCACGGTGTGTACCGCAGCACCTTTATGCCAATGCAGTACTTTGCCTATCAACATCCCGAGTACGATTTCTTCTGGAATTGGGAGATGGACATTCGAACTACACACCACTGGTACCATTTCTTCGACAGTGTCACGAAATGGGCCAAACAACAACCCCGCAAACTTCTCTGGGAGAGAAACAGCCGGTTCTATGTCCCATCGGAACACGGTGAATGGGAAGACTTTAACCAAATGGTTCGCATCCAGACGGAACATGGCACAAACAGCGTCGCCAACCTGTGGAGCAGCCTGAACCACGCCAACAAGGATCCCAATGACCCGAGCTCTAAGCACAGTCCTGCAGGAGCAATGAAACAACAAGGAGACAAACCAATCTGGGGTCCTGAACGACCGCTCGATGATGATGTCGCCATGGAAACTGACCCAACTCCACCGACCTCCTTTGACAAGGATAAATACACGTGGGGCGTCGGCGAAGACGCAGACCTGATCGTGTTCAACCCACTGTTCGATCCCGACGGCACGACATGGCTTCTTACGGACGATACCACGGGTTATAATATCACGCGTGGCCGACCCCCACGGCGTACTGCCATTATTACAGCATCTCGTCTCTCGCGTCGATTGCTGTTGACCATGCACAAGGAAACGGCGCTGAAGAAACACACCATGTTCTCGGAGATGTGGCCCGCCTCATGTGCGTTGCAGCACGGCTTGAAAGCAGTCTACGTGCCTCATCCAGAGTATGTCGACCGCAAATGGCCCACCAACTACCTCGCTTCGGTCTTCAACGGAGGCCGCAACGGTGCGACAGGTGGCGCCCGCACTTCGGTATTTGGCGAGCGCGAACACAACTTCCGAGGGACGACGTGGTACTACAATGCCGGCTTTCCGGAAGTGCTCTGGCATCGATGGTTGGGCATGAAGTTCCACAACGACGGCGGGGAACAGTTCGAGCTCGCAGGCGAGGGCAGGATGTGTCTGCCGGGAATGCTATTGCACCCGGTCAAGAGGGTCGACCTGGTACAGGAAGGGAGGAGGGCCGATCAAGCCGGATAGGAAAAGGCCCGGTCGACACGAGACGTTCTTCCTGCCATAAAAGCAGGGTCATGAAACCTATTTTCTTGGACAAAGAAAAACGAAACACGCACGAGGACGAGTCTTGGACGTGTGTGAGTTATGGAACAACATGCACAAATATACACGCATCGTTTTGCTGGGGTTGTTTGGGAGATGGCCGGGGTTGGACAAACTCCATATGTACTACCGTTCGTACCACGTACCAGGTACCTTAGCTTACCTTAGCTACTTTTACCTATGTACTGGGTTCGTGGTGGTACGTACCTATGTACAGCACCTTTGTAGATATGCTCAAGGTACAAAAGACACGCGGAGGGTCTGCAATGTCGATTGCTTGCTTGGTGTTTACCAAACTCATTGCCTCAACCTCTGGAAAGGTACTCACGTGATAGCATAGCACTTGCTCGCCCTCACTGTCTGGTTTCTCGGTATTATCCAGGATTGTTTTTTTTTTCCAAATGAACTAACTCTACCGTGAGGGGATCAGCTTCGCTCTTTGGACAAGACCGTAAAGGTCTCTGGGGATAATATTATTAGCGCAGGGAAACTACGGCTAGACGCCTTTCTTTGGTGAGTGAGTGAGTGAGTAAATAAATTACCCAGCCAAACCATTCGTTCTTGCCATCGTCTCGATTCAACCATTATATTGACTGAGAAGGTCCTGCTCGAACTTCTGATCGTTCCCTACAATGCTCTTTGGCAGCAAAACGCTGGTGTGCACTTGAGCCGCCAATAAAATGCTTTTTCTCATCGATCAAGCCTGTTCTCATTTGGTTTGAAAGAAAGCTTTTTGCCTCTTCTTTTCGCTCGGACGAAGATACACAGACAGATAGACAGAGGACAGACAGACAGACACCACCAGATTCGACCGCACCTTATTGGCAAGAGAAGTGTCTTCCCCATTTTGTTGAACCTGGCTCAGATTACCCAATCCAACAACAGATGTGGCCCCTTTTCGCAACACCTGGCGAGTTAGATTCCTCCTCCAACCTGGGAGACCTATATGCCAAAAGAGAAAAAAGGCTGTCAAAAGGTGGACCAATAAACCCCGGAAAGGCCCTCTAGCAGTGCATGTCGAACTTGGGCTTTCGGTCAGATGTGAAAGATCCCCAATGTTGCTCGCTTGCAGTTTGTCCGTCGTCGCCAATCGCGTCAGCCTTGCCGGGCTCGTCAAACGCTTCGAACCAGAACAAGTCAATGCCCCAGTCCAGAAGCCCACACACGGCAGATTGCCAGTACGTTTTCATATTGTCATCGCCGGCCTTTGCCGCGCCAGCATCTGTGCCTCCGGTGCCAGGCCAGCCGGTTTCTTGTTATATCTGTCAGAAATGTCCCGTGCTTTTCACCAGTTTCAGAGAAGTGTTCTTACCGCCATTCATAAAATGGATCTTGTCCAGGCTGCCGGTGACTTCCTGGACGTGGCCGAGCGCCTGGGCCATGTCGTCAAAGTAGGTCTTTGTTGCGTTGGAGATATCTTGGTATTGCCAGTAGGAAAAGCCATTGGCCAGACTATTCTTGGTCAGCACCGGTCCCATTACACGCAGAGGTAGGTAGCTCTCACATTAGCTGAATACCGCTCTTGATGATGGAGTCCATGGTCCCATTATTCCAACAGTTCCAGCTGTCTGCACTCCCGAGTTGGGTGTCCGGATAGGACTTTTGCATATCGGCAATCCAGCCTAGAAGATCATCGGCGTTGTAGGTGCCGCGATACATGCCCTCTGAACCGATTGTGATGCCGTACAGCGTATCACCAAAAGAGGTGGGATCGGCCTCGTCAATTGCTGCCTTCTCCCTGTCATAGGCACCTCCATCAGGCCTAGTATTGAATCATGTCCATCAGCCTTGAGTCTCCATCAACCTGCGCCCAGAATACCACTCACCACATGCCCAACAACACCTTTATGCCTGCCGACTTGGCCGCGGGAAGAACTTGGGAAGGGGTCTTGCACGGGTTGCCAAACTGATCGGAGGAGGAATAGGTCCGGACGATCTGAGCATCGGTGTTGCTCAGGATAGCCTTGAAGTCGGCTTCGAAGTCGGACTGTGTTTTGCAGGTGCCGTCTGGGTTGGTATTTCCCACGGCGAAGCCTAGGGTTCCAGCTCCCGACACTGCCAGCGGTGCCGTAGCTAAAACTGTGGAAAGCACATCGCGGAGTTGCATGTTGAAATGGTGGTCCCTGAGCAGACGATGGGGGTTCGGATTTCGAATCTCGGGGGAACGCGAGGATCAGGCTTGAGAAAAGTGGAAAAGAAGGACTCTCAACAAGAGGTAGAATGGCCGGAAAGAGTGACTGGGAAAGGCAATGTTTGCAATACAAAGACTGTGAATGACGAGGAAAAAAGAAGACGAGCAATGACTGAAGCGCAAACACGGGTTCTTCCCCAGAAGTTTGGGACTCGATCCCCTTGAATTGACGCGCCTGGAGCCGTTGTTCCTGAACCATTCCATTCCAGGAACGTGGCTGCTGCCGCCTTACGCCGCGCTGCGCCTCAATGCAGGTGCGTATGATCTTGGCGCCAAGACTACACGCACTGACTACTGGCAATAGGGGGAAGCAGGGGAGACAAGGCTACGAAACAACACACCGACAGACACATTTCGATTGCAACTGGTGGTGGGAAATATCTGTCAACTACATCTACATCCATGTCATCATCAATCCATCAGGCTGCACAGAGCCCCAACACGTCCGAAGGTATAGTCCACGTCTTCATAATGTCGCTCCTGGCCTGGAATTGCATCAGGAGACCCGCCTCCATGTGCCAACTGATATGGCAATGTAAGGCCCACAATCCGGGGTTATCAGCGACAAATCGGATGAGCGCCCAGCCGTATGCATCAACCATAAGCGTATCTCGTCGCATGACATTCGAAAGTGTCCTGTTCAAGCCATCATAGGTTGACCAGTCGAAGTATTGATCTGGGGACGAGGCAAGGATCCAAAAGGTATGACCATGGAAATGGAAAGGATGGGCTCCCTCGTCATAGTTGGTGATCAACAGATCCACCACAGCGTAATCGGGAATGTCGATGACATATTGGCTGGCACTGAACGCCGAGCTGACTCCAGAGGTCGTAAACGAGTCATTGCCAGCCTGGAGGCCAGCTACAGCTTGGTTCAACGTCGGCACGTCGGCCATTACCCAGGAGGTCCCATTGATAAAGGCACGATCCAGGGCGTAGTCTCCAATCTGGAAATTTGCCGCGATGGCATACATTATACTGGCTGGTGGTGCCTCTGATTCGAAGAGCGGTGTCAACAGTGACGAGTTCAGACCGACGCATTCAACATCCATCGCATCTTTCCAGTCTGTCGAATTTGTTGGTACATCTGTGCTATTGGTATATGTTATCAATGCCATAACATTAGGGTCGAGGATCGGATTGGTTCCGAAGCAGAACGTGTTCATCTGGGCTCGAATCCAGTAGTTCGATCCTGCCGTCTGATTGGCGTTGACGACGATTGAGTATCTCTGCGCCACAGCAATGTCGAGTCGGTGCACAGAAAGAGGCTCTGTCGCGATTCCATCCGCTTCAATAACAGAGAGGGGATGGTTGTCTATCGAGAATTCGAATGTCGCGAAAGCTCCCGTGTTGATCAGCCTATATCGATAGCGTTTGCCGTGCTCGACCGTAAACACCGCACGTGTCGAGTTTTGCTCGCAGACATAGCCGCTATCGGAGTCGAGGGTTGAACAGTTGAAATAGTTGGTACCCTGAATCAAGCCATTGTCCGGAACAGGCTCGCTGTTCTCATTGCCGCTCGAGAGGTAGTCGGGTAGAAGGGCCTGGCTATAGTCATGGTACCAGTCTTGAACAAGCACAACCTGGTCCACGTCGTAGAGCTTTTGCAGTCTGAGCTCATCTGGCGAATGTATAATTAGTGGTCCGACTGGTCCATCTCCATTCGTGGTCGAGTAGTGGGTGTGATACCAATAAGTTCCGAACTGGTTTTCCACGGTAAAGTTATAGGTGAAACTTGCCCCCGGTGGGATCGGGCATTGTGTGATTCCGGACGTACCGTCCATCCAGTTTGTACCATTCTGGTAAAGCCCATGCCAGTGAAAGGCAGTCCCGTTCCGGAGATTGTTCTGAACATGGACGAGGATCCGATCGCCCATATTAGCACGAATCAGCGGGCCTGGGATACGACCATTGATGGCGATGACCTCACGAAAGACACCATCCGGCGACAGCTCAATTTCATCAATGGTAAAATTGTATTCGCGTGTAGTTGGCGGTGCATTGAAGTCCCAGCCTGCTATGTCGAGGGTGTAGTCCTCAACATTTGATCTCCATGGAGGAACCAACAGAGATGCATGTGAATCCTCGGCGGGCGACGAGCTGTTCGACGACGAGGGTGACCCAGCGGTGCTTTTCGATTGACCCTTGTTGGAATGATTCAGTCCCAGTCCAAGGCCCAGTCCTAGCGCCAGTCCGAGTACAACCACTACAACGACCACAGAGAGGACGAGGTATGTTGTTCTTCGAGAGCCTTTCGAATGCACCCCGGTACCTTTCCCACTTGACGGCACTCCCGCACCGAAAAATGGAGTGGCATTCTGCGCTTGAGTGCTCTTTTGCTCTGCAGACATATCTTGAGGTATTTTTCCTGGCAGAACGATCGAACTGAACCACAGGCAGTCGACAATGGAATGGTGTCGAATGACTTGTAAAAGTACATACAGGAGTCTAATCTCACCGGCGGGGCATCTTTTTCAGGTTTGCAATCAACATCTCTCTTACCGGTTCCCGTCGTGGCAGGAGAGACAAAATGCTGGGATGATAGTGGGCAGTACACCAGTCTAGCCGTCTGAGGTGCTCGCATCCTCTTCGCAATCACTGGTATGGTTGCCCAGATCGGCGTAGGCTGCCATGACAGCTCGCATGGATACCAGCACAAATGGCAAGGCTATTGTTGGGTCGCCTTCGCCATAAAGTGACATTGATGCATGTTGAGGACGCCGTGCAGGCGTTGCCAGTAGCGAGAAGCGGTCATCCTCCGGCAAGTCTCTGAAAGCTAGGTTGTCCGTGGTCTCCATCCTATCAGAAGGAACACGTTTCTAAGCAGCCTGTCCCTGCTCGAACCTTGCAAGAGATGCATGAGGTTCAAGGTCCAAATCATGAGGTTGTCGTTGGAAGAAAGAAGTACAGTTGGGCGACACGTGCTTGAACTTCAGAATTGGTTGGCCTGTTGCCTTGGCGCTCATTGCTTAGCATCACTAGCGCGGATTGGCAACGTTGTGCAGAACTCCATTAAGGATCCACTTTGCCCTCAAGCTTCGACAAGGCGTTCTAGTATACAGACAAACAGACTACTCGGTACCTAAACATCGCTCCACCAGAAGCTTTAACTCGGTGGGTAGCTGGCCCCTTATGGCATGCTTTTTTCACGACTTCTCTCGTGTCCAGGAAAGGTAACGTCGAGCATGCAGAAAAGATACGCTGCGAGAGAGCGCATGCTCTCAGTTGTGGTCCAGCTGCAATGGGAGCTCTCAGCACCCCAGCAACATGTTCGGGCGGTGACATCGAAGCTCTGTTTTCTTCTACCTTGGGCAGTGGGTAAACCATAAAAGAGCTCGTTGCCCCATGATGCTGTTCCCTCGCTTCTGTCAGACTCTGCATCCTTGCGAGCATTCTGGGAAACGCACCTCACAGGCTCTTTCATCATCATGAACTCTCTCGCTTTGCTCGTGGCTGCCGGTGCTTTGGCAGCCGCCTCTCCTTTCCCATCCCGACCCGCCGTCTCGACTATCGAGCCCTCGCTCACCCAGATTCAGCAGTCCGCGGCCACTGCTACCAGTCTGTCACCTGTGAGCAACGTCAAGGGGATCGCCTTCAACCGCTTCTACCAGATATGGCTGGAGAACATTGACTACTCGGCGGCCGCTGGTGACCCGAACCAGAAGTTCCTTGCGTCACAAGGCATCACATTGACCAACTACTTCGCCGTCACTCACCCCTCGGAGCCCAATTACTGTGCTGCCGCTGGTGGTGATACCTTCGGCATGGACAACGATGATTTCAACCAAATCCCCGAAGACGTTGCCACCGTCGCCGACCTGCTTGACACCAAGGGAATCAGCTGGGGCGAGTATCAGGAAGACATCCCCTTCCCTGGCTTCCAGGGCTTCAACTACTCCAACCAGGTCACTTTTGCCAACGACTACGTCCGCAAGCACGATCCATTGATCCTGTACAAGTCAGTCACCAACAATGCCACCCGACGAGCGTTGATCAAGGGGTTCGATGGCTTCCAGGAGGACCTCGCGAACAAGGCTCTGCCCCAATGGGCTTTCATCACCCCGAACATGACCAACGATGCTCACGACACCAATATCACATTTTCGTCCCAATGGTTGCGCAACTTCATGAGCCCACTGCTGGCGGACGAGTACTTCATGAACGACACGTTGGTGCTCCTGACCTTCGACGAGAACGAGTCCTACGGAATCCAGAACAAGATCTTCTCCATCCTTGTCGGCGGCGCCGTCCCTGAGCACTTGAAGGGCACCACGGACGACACCTTTTACAACCACTACTCGACCATTGCCTCGGTGTCCCAGAACTGGGGCCTGCCGTCCCTTGGCCGCTGGGATTGCCACGCCAACGTCTTCGAGCTCGTGGCCAACAAGACCGGGTACAAGAACGCCAACGTCAACACCAAGGGCCTGTTCTTCAACTCGTCGTACCCGGGCCCCGTGTCGGACGCCCAGTACGTCAATACTTGGCCGGTCCCGACCAACGCCTCCACCTGCGCCCACGGCAAGGGTGTCTTGAAATCCGTGGTCAGCACTATCAAGGGCAGGGCTGCTACCATGAACTACACCAACCCGTATCCCTATGATGCCTTGACTGGAAATGATGTGCCGCCGAGAGTTTGAGCGGGAACGACAAGTCCGCCGTAGAGAGATGGTGGCTATGAGAGTATATGGGTTGGGGGG